>NC_029776.3:12658322-12658576 GCF_000817695.3 Arachis duranensis
GAATGGTGCACATTCTGGGCGTTTAACGCCAGGATGGCACAAGAGGGAAGATTTTGTTTTTAATGCAGATTTTTTTTCAGTTTTCAAACTTTTTCAAAATCAAATCTTTTTCAAATCATATCTTTTCAATCATATGTTTTCAAAATCAATTTCTTTCTATTTTTAAAAAATAATTGCTATCAATCAATGATTTGATTCAACATTTCAAGTATGTTGCCTTTTCTGTTGAGAAAGGTTTAATGTTTGAATCATAT
>NC_029776.3:12659813-12660118 GCF_000817695.3 Arachis duranensis
CTCTCTTCATCTGAAGAAGACGCCTACAGAAGCTCAAGAGCTGATTGAAATGGTTGCAAATAACCAATTCATGCACACTTCTGAAAGAAATCCTGTGAATAATGGGACTAGTCAGAAGAAAGGAGTTCTTGAGATTGACACTCTGAATGCCATATTGGCTAAGAACAAAATATTGACTCAACAAGTCAATATGATTTCTCAAAGTCTGTCCGGAATGCAAAATGCACCAAGCAGTACTAAGGAGGCTTCATCTGAGGAAGAAGCCTATGATCCTGAGAACCCTTCAATAGAAGAGGTGAATTACA
>NC_029776.3:12661195-12661811 GCF_000817695.3 Arachis duranensis
GACCCTTCCTAGCCACAGCAAAGGCTGTGATTGATGTTGATAGAGGAGAATTGATCATTCAAGTGAATGAAGAATCCCTTGTGTTTAAGGCTCAAGGATATCCCTCTGTCACCATGGAGAGGAAGCATGATGAGCTTCTCTCAAAACAGAACCAAACAGAGCCCCCACAGTCAAACTCTAAGTTTGGTGTTGGGAGGCCACAACCAACTTCTAAGTTTGGTGTTGAACCCCCACATTCAAACTCTAAGTTTGGTGTTGGGAGGTTCCAACATTGCTCTGAGTATCTGTGAGGCTCCATGAGAGCCCTCTGTCAAGCTACTGACATTAAAGAAGCGCCTGTTGGGAGGTAACCCAATGTTATATTTTATTTGTTATTTTACGTTTTCTGTAGGTTGATGATCATGAGAAGTCACAAAATCAATGAAAAAAGCAAAAACAGAATGAAAAACAGAAAGAAAAACAGCACACCCTGGAGGAGAGCATGCTGGCGTTTAAACGCCAGTAAGGCTAGCAGATGGGCGTTTAACGCCCAGTTTGGCACCATTCTGGGCGTTTAACGCCAGAAAGGGGCACCAGATTGGCGTTAAACGCCAGAAAAGGGCAAGAAGCTGGCGTT
>NC_029776.3:12663349-12663866 GCF_000817695.3 Arachis duranensis
TTAATCTCCTTGTTCTTTATTTTCCTGTTTTTCGAATTTTAGTGCTTATGTTTGTCTATGTTTGTGTCTTGTGATCATTAGTGTCCTAGTGTCTATGCCTTAAAGTTATGAATGTCCTATGAATCCATCACCTCTCTTAAAAAAAAAATTGTTCTTAATTGAAAAAGAAAAGAATTGCATGAATTTTGAATTTTATAACAGTTTGATTATTTCGATGTGGTGGCAATACTTTTGTTTTCTGAATGTATGCTTAAACAGTGCATATGTCTTTTGAATTTGTGGTTCATGAATGTTGGCTCTTGAAAGAATGATGAAAAAGGAGACATGTTACTGAGGATCTGAAAAATCATAAAAATGATTCTTGAAGCAAAAAAAAAGAGAGAAAATTTCGAAAAAAAAGAGAAAAAGAAAGAAATAAAGTTGTGATCCAAGGGAAAAAGAGTGTGCTTAAGAACCCTGGACACCTCTAATTGGGGACTCTAGCAAAGCTAAGTCACAATCTGAAAAGGTTCACCCA
>NC_029776.3:12665140-12713248 GCF_000817695.3 Arachis duranensis
GGAAGGTCTAACCTTGTCTGTGGTATTCTGAGTAGGATTCAATGATTGAATGACTGTGACGTGCTTCAAACTCCTGAGGGCGGGGCGTTAGTGACAGACGCAAAAGAATCACTGGATTCTATTCCAGCCTGATTGAGAACCGACAGATGGATAGTCGTGCCGTGACAGGGTGCGTTGAACATTTCCACTGAGAGGATGGGAGGTAGCCACTGACAACGGTGAAACCCTTGCTTAAGCTTGCCATGGAAAGGAGTAGGAAGAATTGGATGAAGACAATAGGAAAGCAGAGAGACGGAAGGGACAAGCATCTTCATACGCTTATCTGAAATTCCTACCAATGAATTACATAAGTATCTCTATCTTTATCTTTATGTTCTATTCGTATATCACTATACCCATTTGAGTTTGCCTGACTAAGATTTACAAGGTGACCATAGCTTGCTTCATACCAACAATCTCTGTGGGATCGACCCTTACTCGCATAAGGTTTATTACTTGGACGACCCAGTACACTTGCTGGTTAGTTGTGCGAAGTTGTGTTTATGCCATGGTATTGAACACCAAGTTTTTGGATTCATTACCGGGGATTATTTGATTTGTGAAAAGTATTGATCACAATTTCGTCCACCAACCAATCATCAATAAAGTGGAACAGAAGCTTAGCTTATGGAAAGCGAAGGTGTTGAATAAATCAGGTAAGCTTGTACTTATTAAATCGGTCTTGAATAGCCTCCCCATATATTACCTAAGTCTGTACAAGATGGCGAAAGCGATGGCGGACAAACTGATTTCTCTACAAAGGAACTTTATGTAGTGCAAGAAAAACGGTAACTCTGGTATACCTTTGGTCAAATGGGAGATAGTCCAGGCTCCAAAAAAGGCTGGGGGCTCGGGGTAGGTGATGCAGTGCTGAGAAACACAGCGCTCCTGTTTAAGTGGTGGTGGCGGTTTTCAAAGGAGGATTGTCCACTGTGGAAGAAGATAGTTTGTTCATGCAACAAGTTAAATCCGGATGTAATGCTAGCAACTCAGCACCTGCTAGTAAAAGAAGGGTCTTGTAAAGACATATGTCAGCTAAATATAAAAGAACCACGGATTTGGGATAAAGTGGTTAATGGCCTGGCAATGGAAGTAGGCAATGGTATGCAAACCCGGTTTTGGGAAGATAACTGGGTTCAAGGTGGTGCTCTCAAACTGAGTTTTCCAAGGCTCTACTCTATTTCAAGTCAGCAAGGAGTTGTCATTGGGGATTGTAGTTTTTGGGATGGACTAGAATGGATATGAAATTTTCAATGGAGGAGGAAGTTGTTCCAATGGGAGCTGGAACTTGTCCATCAGCTCCACGAGAGATTGAGGTCAGTGAAGCTGTCAGCTGATCGGGAGGACAATATGGTGTGGAAGTTTGAAAATAAAGGTGTCTTTTCAACTAGCTTTGTGATCCAGGCCATACAATCGGAGACACTGCCGGCTGAGATTACGAACTATAGCTTCACGAGCTCCCTTTGGAAAGGTTATGTACCTCCGAGAATTGAGCTTTTTGGGTAGTTTGTGCTAGTTGGTAGAGTGAACACCAAGGAGAGGTTGACTAAGTTAGGAGTTAACATTCTGAGTGATAGTATGTGTGTACTATGTACCAAGGAAATAGAATCTGCTGAGCATTTATTTCTTCGGTGCGAGGTTACATGGCATGTGTGGTGCAAGTGGTTGAGGGCACTTCGTCGAGAGTGGGTAATTCCTGGAACCATTAAAGAACTCTTTGAGAGCTGGCGTGGCATGCACGATAGGCAACAAGGGCAGAGGGTGTGGATGACAGCGTTTTTTGCAGTGATTTGAAACATTTGGGTGGAACGCAATGCACGGATCTTTAAGAATGAAAAAGCAAGTATTGAGATAATTCACACACAGACGACGTTGAGCTACACAGCATGGTGTGGTTGTGATCCTGTGGGGGGCTGATGGTAATGATGGAGAGGCTAGGGGTTGTGTGATTTATGTTAGTAGCTCTTTATGTTTCTATATTTCTTTGTATGCGTTGAGCTTCCTTCATTTCAAAAAAAAAAAAGAAAACTTTTTGTAATTTAAAATTATTAAAAAAAATTGAGTTATATAATGTCATCCATAGACATTGAAACTTACTTAGCAGTAGTATGTGCTTTCGCTAACAAATAAACTGCATCTTCAGTCACCCGTCAAATCCCATTGGAGAGGATCCATTTCCTCCCACACCTCTCTTCTCGTAACACAATGGAGAGCAGTAATGCCACTATTATTAACTATAATAACTCAACTCATTTTATCTAATAATCATTTAACATCTCATAAAAGATAATTTACTTTTTATTTTATTAGAGAGGATTGACTCTTTTATATTCTAAAAATTAATTAATATAATAACCCTTTGTGATTTTGTTTGTATAACATAATATATTAATATTTTTCAAGAATAGTAATATTGATTTTTATTTTTTTATTAGTAATTTTAATACTGTGTAACTTTATATTTTGAATTTAGTCAAAGTTGTTATGGTCCTCGTTTATATTGAATAATTAATATATAAAAATTTGTGGGTTTAAATATATAGGCATGCGACTTAATGATAATCATCATCAAATAAACTCTTCGATTATATTTTAATTAATATGAATACTAATTGGGTATTATATTAATCATTTTAATGGCAATTAACCTTATCCTAAAATCAATCATGCACGTATATACAACAAATAAATTATTTATATAATCAGTTACTCATATAAAATATACGTATTATACGAGTAAAGATGAGATGTGTAAGAAAATGTGAAACGAAAAGAAAAAAATGAGTCGTTTAACAAGATTAAAAGATAAAAAATAAGACAAGAGTATAAAAAAAGAGAGCTGTTAAAGAAAAAAGGTCCGATTAAAAATGAATGCATAAGAATTAAGAATGACAAAAGAGAAACAAAGAGAGAAAAAATTTGGAGAATAGGATCACAACTCAATCTGAATTATAGTAGCGATAAGATTGTTGTGGATTACATTAGTTAGAATCTAGACGAGAGTAATGCTATGAAAGATATGAGTTTAATCACTAGGACCCGAAAAAGGAAAAGAGAGCGATGCAGAATTAGGAAACAGAATATTAATATAAGGATTGAGTAAGAGGAGTTCAATAAATGAAAAAGATGATTTTACTTTTTATTAGTGTCATCGACATGAATTCGTCTTAGTAATTGGTTTGTTTAATATCAACATTCTGATATTCTTGATAGCGAGTCCATAGAGTCGCTTGAGTTTTGCTTTGTTCGGTTAGGGGGTGTTTTGTTTTTCATTAATTTGTTGTTATTTTGTCAGTTCAACTTGTTTAATATAGTTGAGTACTTGAACTTTACTTCCCTTTGTAGTTGAGGATTTTAATTAAGCATTAAAAAAATTATGTTTAAGTATTAAAAATTAAAAATGAGTTAAATAATACATATATTCTTACACAAATATATAATAATTAATTTAGTAGCTGATTTTTTTAGAGATATCAATTTTGTCTTAAAATTAAGTGCTTTTATTCTAATTCATCAATTCCAAAATTTATAATCCACAATAGTATTGGAAAAATATCAAAACACCTATAAAGTGTTGTCTATAAAAGAAAATTGTACAAGAAACTCTATCTAACTAATTATTTGAATCCTAGATTAAAAGAGAAAATGTTCATACTTAATAGATTTAATTATTCTGTTGGTTTTTATAATTTTACTAAATTTATAATTAGATTTTTATATCTTTTTTTAATTGAATTTTTAATTTTATAATTAAGTCTTTGACAATGTAAAAAATATTAGATTTAACAGAATATTTTATTACAAATTGAAAATGCTGACGATTAAAAACCAATTAAATTTTTGACAAAATATTTTTGAAAGGAATATTTTATTAATTTTAACGTTTTGACACAAAAATAATTTAATTACAAAATTAAAAAAATATAGAAATTTAATTGAAAAAAAAACTATAAAAACCTAATTATAAATTTAGTAAAACTATAAGGACTAACCTAGTAAGTAAACCTACTTAATATTACTTGCTTATGTATTGGATTATGTTGTTCCCAATTAAATATAGTCTCGAAGGAAAAATTAACAGTGAATCACACATTTAAATATCTCAAAACATAAATATTAGGGGTAGCAAATGGGACTAATCTGGCCGGGCTGGCCCGCGCAACCCGCTAAAGAGGGGGTCGGGTTGAAAAATTGTGACCGCCAAATAGCAAAATCTCGCCTAACCCGCACCGCTTAAATCGCAGACTTTTTCGCCGGGTTTAGTGTTTTTTTGACAAGGGGGTATTTTTGTAATTTTTTATCCAAAACCTAACTTCTTCCAACCCAACTTACAAGAGAATGAAGATAAAAATAGAGTGTTTTGAATTATGTTTGTTTTGTTTTGGAGACAATATTTATAATTATGTTTTGGATTATGTTTATTTTACTTTGGAGACAATATTTATAATTACAAAGACTTTAATCTTTGTAAATATAAAAATTATAATTTTTTTACGCCTTTAGAAATTATAAATTTATTAAAATAATTATGAAATTATATATATTATTTAATAGTTAATTGTTAAAAAAAGGAAAGAGCAGACTGTGATTTTAAGACCGCCTCATTAGGCAGGGCGGGGAGGGCCAGCCCGCCAAAAGACGGGCTTTTGACGGAACGGGGCAGGCTTCCCCGCTTGCCACCCCTAATAAATACTAATTAATTATTGACTAAATAATTATTTTGACATATAAAATATTCAGTTTTTCACAAAATAGATTCCAACATTTGTTTTTGATAAAATGACTTTCGAAAAATATATTTGGTTTAACAAAATGAATTAAACATTTGGTCAATGGTTAATTTCTCTAGTCAATTGTTGAATTTTTCATGAAAGTACTAATTTATCCTTGACTTCTATAAAATTACTAAATCCTCCCCCCTCTCATCACCATTACCTATCATTATTTTTCCCTTCATTCACCCATTATACTCTTATCCCCAATCCACCTCTTTCATCACTCCCACCTCCACTTTTACTGTCACAACCCCAATTTCTACTTCAATCACTACTTCGAAGTCCGTGTTAGTGCACACAACACTATAATAATTACATCCCACAAATCTTAAATAACTCTCTTATTCACCATTCATCATTCCCAACACCTCCATTCTCCATACAAGCTCTTGCTTTGCCGTCTTCCGTTAACCATGCCTGGATCTCAACTGTTTGCGATTCTCTATGATTGGAGTTATGCCATCTGCGATTCACCGAGCCTCGAGCTCCACCGTCTATGATTTATCACGCCTTAAGCTCTGCCATCTCTCATCTCTTTGAGCATCGCTGCCTTTGTCTGGCCAGCGTTTTGACTGAACCACCGTCTCCTTCTCTGAGTTTTATGGTGCTAACATCCTCTTTTCTAATGTTCCCATTCATGGTACCATTTTCTACTTTTATATTCTTTGTTTGTTATTAGTGTCCCTATATTTTTTGAAAGTTAAATAATATCAACTCTAATTTAGGGCGAATACTCCCTAGATGTTGGTGATGCTAGTGGGTGAAGACAGTAGAATGGGATGATGGCAGAGAGTTGAAATAGGAAAAAGGAAATAGGTGGGTGGGAGTGACGGCGATGACGATAATGTAATGGGTGAGGATGGGTACCGACATGAGTGATGACAAATGAATGAGATCATAGAAAAGAAATGGGTGGGATGGGAGTGATAGTGGTGATGATGATGATAATGGTAGATTAATAATTTTCTTAAAATTTAACTGTTGATTAGCTAATAAATCATTGACTAAATATTTGAATTACTTTGTTAGACAATATATACTTTTTGGGGTTATTTTGTTAAAAATAAATGTTGGAGTTTGAATCTTGCTTTATGCATGCTGTAACCCATTGGCCAGTAGCAGACCCTTAAATATGGCTCAAATCTGCGATGAATTAGTTCTTGGCCTGTTGGATTAGGAGATACCGTGGACAACCAAAAAAATATTAGAGTTTAATTTGTCAAAAACTGAATCTTTCAATGTCAAAATGGCCCATGAAAGATGCATTTGCTGACATTTGTATCCATGGAAGAAAGAAACTCATCCTGTAACCACGAAAGATGATCTCTGTATGACATAAATACCCCCACCTTAGTAACACACTTGTTTCATTAGTATCTGAACCTACGTAGCAACAAAACTCCTTCAAACCTACCTACGTATATTGTTATGTTTTTTATTAGGGTGTTGGATAAAAAAAGGTTTTTGCAACCCTTTGTGCCCTAGCGGAGCTTTGTCGTCGTCATTACATCCATCCTGAGTCGGAGAAGACGATTGGAGCTCCTTTATTTTACGACAAATAGTTTTCCCCTTTTGATCTGGAGAGCAACACGCCGTCTACAACGAATAGCCCACAGTCTTTGATCCACGAAGAACAAAGGCATGTGCTTTTTAGTTTTTTCAAGTTAGAATGGTTATGTTCCTTTCTCGAATTTTCTGATTAGTTTTTACATACTTGAGAAATGGGTTAGGTTTAGGATTATGATTTATGTTGCTATGTTGTTAGCTGTAGTTACATGAAATGGTCTTTTATCATCTTTCTTACAGGGATAGCCATCATCCATATCACTTTTTCTATTAATCATACAGGAAGGTTTGAGAAAGATCCATGTGGGAAGCTATTGTATGTTGGTGGGAAAGTAATAAAGATTGAAGGGTTAATGTGGATACCTTGAACGGATCTTTAGTTAGTGATTTGTTGAAGGACATTAGATATGTCCATCATTGATTTTCATTGGCTTAATAATGGGATGAAATTGTTAAAAGATGATATGGAAATAGTTAAAATGTATGAGATAGCTGTGAAGAATGGTAACAAAATTGAGTTATATATAGAGCACTTGATAAATGATCCTATTATAGTTGAAGAGAACATCACTCCTACAAAGATGAGGTTGAAGACATATGCTAAGAGGATTCTAACTCCAAACAAGACTCTAAAAATAAGACTTGTAGTTGTTGAAGAAGATGATGATGATGCTGAAATAGTAGGTCATGTATAAGCTGTAATGGTGGCCCATAGCAGGGGTGAGGCCCAGAATAGGGAGGAGGTCTACGAAGCAAGTAAGCATGTTGAAGTTTAGTCCTAAGATGAGGACAGTTGCAATATAGCCTAAGAAAGACCTCAACAACCAACTCAACCAACCCAATCACCAAAATAGATATCTCAGCCTCCCACAATACCTGTGCAACTAGATGAGCCACCATCCAATCAGTCCCAACTAGGGCCGTCAAAATGGGCTAAGCCCATTGGACCAGCTCGTTTATCCGTTTAAATGGGTGGGATTTTGCTTATAATTCAGGCCCATTTAAATTTCGGGCTAAATGGGTTAAGTCTGATTAACCCGAAAAAAATTACAGGCTAAACGGGGGCCCGCATAAATTTTGATTTTTTTAAAATTGAAATTTTAGATTTTAGCAAAACAGAATTCGAAAGAACCAGACCCAACTCGTACAAAAAAAAAACAAATTTAGAGAATTATTAAGCTAATAAGCCATGGAGTATCTAAAAAAACCCAATTGCCCAAAAACCAATAGTCAAATACTATGCAAGCTAAAAAAACTCCAACCCGAAAAATAACCAACCTATATACAATATAAGAGTACAAAATTAAAAAAGCTCTCTCTAACTCTAAGCCAAACAGCCACTCACTAAAACTCAAACGCACAAAGGAAAAAGATAAAGTACTCTGGAGTAGCCAATAGCCATATGCCCATATGCTCTAAATCCCTAATTCTTCTACACAGCAAACACACAAAGGAAAAAGAGAAAGCACTCTGAAGTAGCCATAAATTCCTAATTCTTCTGCACAGCACCACAGCCTCACAAATGTATGCATGTGCCCATCCTTCTTCCGGCGACAATAACTTCTTTGTTGGTGTCATCGATGAGCATCCTCACCATTAAAGCCTTGTGAGGCTCTCAACACCGTTAGCTCCTTAGTTTTCATTACATCATCCATTCTTCACTCAGCTAGTCAGCTTCTACTCTTCTTCAGTTTTTGTAGCTCTCGATTATCTCACTCATCAATTTTCAGCCAACTATTGTAAGATTACTTTTTTGTCTTAATAATAAAATTATGCATGTTGTTTCTTTTCTCATAAATCTTAGGTTCTCAACATTTAGATTAATAGTCTAACACTAACATCAATTATTTATCTATTCTGTTTTGTTCTGGGTTATTTTGGGTTTTAGTAAAGATTAATCTGATTCTGTATTTTTATTTTTTGTTAGTGATTTATTTTGGAGTTACGGATGACTATGCAAGAGATATTGTTCATCCAAATGCTGAGGTAGAACAAATTTTCTTGGACTCAGATTCTGATCATGACTTTGATGATCTTGTTGACGACAAAGTCCCACCGGAAGTAACTCAAGCGACACCTTTTATAAGTATTCCACCTATTGCTATTGATGGGTTGAATTCTAAAAAGAGAAAATAGTTAACAACATCTAATGTCTGGGATAGTTTTATAAAAATAATTAGGGAAGATGGCAAAACAAGGTGCAAATATAAAGGGTGTGGAAAAGAATACAAAGGTGGGAATAGTACTCATGGTACCTTTACATTGAGACGATACATCCCTGTGTGTCGTGAACTCCCCAAATTTCATGATTTCGAAAAAATGATGCTTGATGAAGCTGGGAGGTTAAGGGCTAGACAAGTTGATCTTATGATTTTTCGTGAATTAATTGCAATAGCAATCATAGAACATGATTTTCCTTTCTCAGTTGTTGAGTATAGAAGAATTAGGGATGTTTCTAAGTACTTGAATCCTGATGCTAAGATGTTTTCTCGAAACACTACTGTAGCTGATATTTTCAAATTTATATTGCTAAAAAAGAAAAGTTAAAATGCCAGTTAGGGAAACTTTGAAGTAGGATATGTTTAACTATTGATCTTTGGACTTCATGCACAACACAGGGTTATATGACTTTGACTGCCCATTATGTTGATTCTAGGTGGAAATTAAATTCTAAGATACTCTCATTTTCTCACATGCTCCCTCCACATACGGGACATCAATTAGCAAATAAAGTGCTTGAGTTGTTATCTGAATGGGGAATAGAGAAGAAAAGATTTTCAATAACTTTAGACAATGCTTCATCTAATGATAGCATGCAAACTTTACTCAAGCGAAACCTCCTTTTAAGTGATGGGTTATTGTGTAATGGGGACTTTTTTCATGTGAGGTGTTGTGCTCATATCTTAAACTTGATAGTTCAAGATGGGTTGAAGGTTGCTAGTTCTACTTTTCATCATATCAGAGAGAGTATCAAGTATGTGAGAGCATCAGAGGCACGAGCTATCCAATTTAGAGATGTCCTTAAGTCACTTGAAATTCCTGACATTAGAGTGAACTTAGATGTGCCTACTAGATGGAATTCTACTTTCTTAATGTTGGAGAGTGCTTTGAGATGTGAGCGTAGTTTTGTTAGACTCTCTTTGAAGGATAACAATTTCACAGATTGTCTGTCCGAAGAAGAATGGAAAAGAGAAAGAGAAATCTGTAAATTTCTGAATCTATTTTATAAAATTACTACCTTGATGTCTGGTCAATCTTATCCTCCTTCAAATTTATATTTTATGCAAATTTGGAGGATTGAGTGTTTGCTGAAAGAATACTCCATTAGTGAGGATGAGGTCATAAGAAAAATGGTGCAGCCAATGAAAGCCAAATTTGATAAGTATTGGAGCGATTATTCCATGATTCTCTCTCTAGGAGCTATTCTCGATCCTCGAATGAAATTTTATGTTTCGGAATGTTGTTTGAATAAAGTGGATCTATGTACTGCTAATGAGAAATTGACCACCATAAAAAAGAAGCTGTATTTGTTGTTTGAAACATATTCAGAAACTTTGTCACATAATGCCTCTTATTACATATTCAAAAACATTTTAAGGTGCCATAGGTATCCATTTTATCATAAGGCTAGAATAGGAGTTCATATTACATCTCATTTTATACGGTGTGGATTTGGGTTGTGTAAGGGTTTTTGGTTCTAGTTTGGGTCTGCTTTTTATGGGCCGGACTATGTTTAATAAATATATAATGAAGAATAGACTCCCAAAAGAGTCGATCCTTTATCTCAAATAATAACGAAGGAAGAACGCTATCTATTTTTGGGTTGGGAGCATTGTGATTTTGTTAGCGTTTCTCTAAGATGGAAGAACGCATGCAGTGCTATCTATTTTTCTCTGCCACAAAGTGGGCTCGTTCGGGTGTTTACTCAAGCTGGGAAGAGGCGAACGAGCAGGTGTCGAATTATAGTTTTTCCGAGTATCATGGTTTCAAAAGCTACGAACACGCGCTACAATGCTTCAAATCGAGAATGGCATCCATTGATGCTAACAAAGCTGCAAATGCGGAAATGTTTGGAACACAGAGCGAGGGAGTATTTGGAGGGAAGGGTGTGTTCCCTTCAGGCAGTAGTCGGCGGCGTGGATTGGTTTCCTGTAAGTGCTTATAAGGTGTCATGAAAGTTGTGGTATACAGTTTTGTAGCATAAATGAAATTGTTGACTACCAAATGATTTTGTTTAGGGCTTCCTGTAATTCCTCAAGAGGAACTAAACCTTATTCCTGAGTTTGCCATAGTCAACAACATGGAGTCATGGTTGGTGAAGATTTGCCATGATTCTAAAATATCTAGTCCATGCTTTCTCAAGCAAGAAATATTTCTGAGAGAGTCTGCCGCATTTTATGGATTCACAGTGGTAATTCCTGGAAATCCATTTGAAGCTTCTATGGTTGCAAAGGGTCGTTTTTCTTTGGTTAAAAAGGCTGCCCGCGAAGACGCGGCTTTGGAAATGCTTGGGCGGGTACTAGAAATCACCGATAAGGAGATTCATCATGATTATAACTACTTCAAAGTTAACCTACTTCGTGACTCAAATAATGCACTTAGGGCAAAGGTTTGCCAACTCGAAGATGCTTATGAGAAGCTGAAGGCAAACTACGAAGCCCTTGTTAGCGCTCACATCGATGGAAAATCTCTGAGTGTGTTGATTTCAATTTTTTTTCTAGGGGTTCTATAATTAACTTAATGGGTTAAGGTTAAGGTGTTTATGTTTTCTAATTGTTAGGTATATTGTATTTGGCGCTTGATGTTTTCGTATTTGGCAATGTCCTTGATTGTGTTGTTTTTGTTTTTGTTTTGCCAGGGGTTCTATAATTAACTTAATGGGTTGAGGTTAAGGTGTTTATGTTTTCTAATTGTTAAGTATGTTCTGTTTGGTGCTTAATGTTGCAATGCATTAGTTAATTAACATGAATTTGTTTAACTTGTCGGTTCTTGATTTTTAATTTGCTTCAAAATGTGTTGTTGCTAATAACTTTTGACTAACCAAGTACAAAGTTCTAGGGTTATATTTTATTAGTATTTTACTATGAAAAAAGTAATTAGTATGAATAATAATAAATGTCAGTGCTCTGTATGTGGCTTCTGTGGTACTGCTTACGCTTGTTGCAGTCACCTCTGTTCGAAGTCAGAGTCCTAAAAGGCGCAATTTTTGTCGCCATTTGTTCAGCTATGCTTAGCATGGATTGTCATGATAGAGATTACTTTAGAAATAGAGGTTAGGCCGTCGCTGGTTTTAGGATAGAATGTCAGCATAAGGCCAACTTGACTAGAAGATTAAATTTGTTCCAGTTCTATTAGGATAATATATATGGACTATAATGTTAGTGCTGTGTTCTTTATTTTTTTTAATGTGAATGAAAGGCCATAGATCCAGGGTAAGTGAAATGTAGAGGGAGAGTATTTGAATTGAATTTATATTTGAATCCGACAGTGGTAGCAATAAGTAATTTTTTTGGCTCTAAAATTGGCCAATAGTTTAGTTTGTTGCTTTGTTATGGGTATTATTGGTGAACAAGTACGTTGAAAATGTAGTAAAGTAGAATTTGTTTTATAAAATAAACTAGGAATAAAATACTAATAACATTAACGAAAGAATGTCGTTTTCTCATTAAATGTACTCATTATTAGTTTTGTTGTTTTCATTAATAGGGATTAAGAATGAAAAAAAATCCTTTGATGTGATTCAGACTTTTTGTATAGTACAAGCTTTGTGTAGATTTGTTGTACATACAGAAACCCAAATTATTGGCCGTATCCCTTTAGTAGCAGCAATAAGCATAATTTTAAAATTAGGATATCATATCATTAATTTATAATTACTCTTAATTTTTTTAAAAAACTAACAATATTTTTTATGTTAAAATCTTTTGTGTGGTTTAGTTATCCTGTTTGTTGTTATGATTTTATTAATCTTTTCAATTAAATTTTTATAAATTAAAATTTTATGATTGAATTTTTATATTACATAAATATTATAAATTAAGTTTTTTAAGCTATTTTTTGTTAAAAAATACAAGTATCTTTTAAAATTTTATTCTTGTAATAGATGTAAAATGCATTATGAAATATTCTAGTATCCTGTGGTTTTAGCTAAAAAACTATACTAAATGTGTAATTACAAATTTTTATTTAACATAATTAAAATCCAATCATAACTTTTTAAACTATATGAATTTTATTAAAAATTTAATAAAATTACAAGAACTAATAAAATAATTATAATTTTATTATAATTAATTTATTAGTATTCATAAAATGAATATTTTAAAAAATAAAATTAAATAAATTTATACCAAAATGATGTTTATTAAGCATAAACAAATATAAAATTAGATAACAATTTAATAAATCATATATATAAATAACTAGAGATGTTGAGATGAGGGGAGGGGCCCACCCCATGATTCTGTCACTGGGTAGCACTACGTACCACTCTTCACTAGCTATATTTGTTGTGATGAAGTGTATGAAATTTTATTATAAATTTGCTAGTTATAAACCCTGATGCATAGTAAAGGCTGATCTTCTTCGACTTGTGAAAATTCATGCATTATAGTTATAATAGTATATTCTAATTTATTTTTTTCATCTGCGTAGGAATCAACATCTCAACTCCGAAGAGTTCGTGGTCTCTGCGAAGGTTGCATCAGTGCTATTTTCTTCTGTTCAAGACCATCATGTTTCGAACTGCATGTTTGAGAATACTTATGGTGGGGCAGGCAATTCCAATTTGCATGTACCCAACCAAGATCATGAAGTCCTCGACGGCAGTCCAGCCATAGTTGCTGCAGATACATATGATGACAACCCTACCAAACAGGTAACGGCACTGCTTGTTATGGGGAGGAGGCTCTTCCATTCACCAACTCTAACATGTTATGGATCATAACCTCCTAAGCGGTCGAGGGTTTGTTCAAGCACCAAGACATCTCGTGTAAGATTGGTTTGTTGTATGAATCATGGTTGTTACCTCCATGTTAACGCATGTGGCTTGTGGTTAATGTTTTTCTTTGATTTATGCAAAAAAATTGTAAGCCAAGGTTTAAGGTGATGTTTGACATGGACTTCAGCCACAAAGACACTCTGTTATTTAATTACTTGTTTTATGAGGGCCATCCGATGGGGTATGTGGATTTTTTTATTTCCTCTTAAACTGTGTATAACTGTGTAAGTACGCCCGTTAACAAATAAAATAAACTGAACACACAGACACTATGGTGAGAATGCGTGAATGTCGCCTCACTAGGCGTCACATAGAAACACTAATTCCTGGACGTCCGATCGATGGAAGAGTTGTTGAAATGGTGGTCATGCGTAACACTTGCTCCATACAACACTTGAATCATCCATGCGTTTGGTGCCTTCCACCTCGTTTTGCTGTAAGTTGATCCTTCCCTGCTACTTTCTTCTGTGGGGTTTATTTTGGATTCGCAGCCTTGAATTCTCATGCTAAGGGTTTTCTTTTAGGAAGATGTTAGTAAGGGGTTGTTGGTGGATGAACTTGCTGAAACGTATTAAGCCAGGTCGATTTCTCAATCAAATAAGTAATGACATTCTTGTCAATTTGTTACATTTGACAATGCCGTTATTCTATTTTTATTGAAAAAATTTTAAAATCCAATTGAATCTGGAATCAGATTTTCATCCCCGTCGAAGACATCTTCTTCTATTGGTATTGCATCATGGTTGACTTTGCTGATAAAATGGTATACCACCTAGACTTGTATCCAGATCCAAACATAATTGCCGATAGGGAAAGTCTAATCCGCAACATGGTAGGTGAGCTTGTTAATCAATAGACATCCCTCTTTCGCATTTTATACGGATTATTGTGTGTTTTGTGTATATTTTCAGGTTGAAAGGCTCTACGACTTGATGACATATCCCACTTATGGTCCTCTCCGAGCATTTACACCAATAGACCTTCGCGAGTGGCCAATTAGGCGAGGGCAAGGGATCCTAAACTACAACACAAGGTTATAGCTATAACTGTTTAACTGCAATTAAATTATTCAATCACATGTGACCATGCTAACTACAACCCCACCGATTTGAGCGTATGCAGTGATAGTGCGACAGCTTGGGTTATTTCATGGCTGGACCCGAAAGGAAGGTTTAATGCGTTGGAAATCAGTGGAGTGGTAACACCTTATCATTATACCGTGAAGCATTATTAACTATTCCATTACACCTTATCATTATAATAGAAACCATTATTAACTATTCCATTAGTAATATAGTGTGCATGATTATTTTTAACTTACTTTTAATTGTCAAATTTATCGCAATATGTAGCTGGATGATTCAACTCTAAGAGGCAGGACCGCTGTTTCCCTGGCTGGTGACCCTTTTAATGCCATTGAAAAACTAGTTAGAATGTGGGCTAAGCAGTGGCAGAGGCTTGGCATCTCGAGGAAGTAACTGACGTGGCATCTAAGCATTATCTCCCTCTAATGGCATCATTAGAATTGTGTTTAGCTTCTATGTAAGGTTTATTTTAAAGTTGTGTTTGTTTGTGTCTCATGGTAGCTTATACGCTCATGAGAATAATAATGTGAATTGGATACGTACTGCGTAGTATGGCACTATCCTTCGCAAGTGCTATGTTCATTGTGTTGTGTTGCAATGTGTGGTTAACTAGTCATTGAGGGTAGGGTCAGACTTCTGCTATGACAAAGTGTTGTGTGTGCACTTTATTTATTAATAACATTCATCGTTTGTGAAAAAAATCAGCGTATTTGCTATATTTAAGTTTAAAACGTTATTGAGATAACAAGAAAAAATGTTAAATAGTCATCACTTAGCTAGCTTGCCAAAATTTAATTTCTTTTGGATTGAATCCACAATACAAAAATCCTATCCTTGATTAGTGATAGATTGATTAGTGCAATATATATACAGAATTATCATCTGTTATGCCCAATTTTCTTTGTGACACTCCTTATGCATGTGTATAACATCAGATTTAGGAAAACAGATCCGTCATTTAGGAAAACTATGGTGACTTCCAGGAAAAAATAAATATAGTTATTATCATTCTATTTTGAACAGATATACTAATGACCTCAATTTTTTATCGATGTAAGATAATAATTGGGAACATGCGATACCTTTGTTCCAGCCTTTCAGGAGAGACAATGAAAAAGTGTTCTTTTTGCCTCGTTGACTTATGGATTTTTTTTACAGGCATCAATGTATATTACCCATTGCGTAAATCTTTAATTTACTGGATTAAGGGTGATAACGACAAAATAGCGCCTACAAGCCTTACTAGCCCGTTTAGAAATTTAATTTTTTATTATCGTTTTTGTTCAAAAAAACTGAGTTATATTTACTAACAAATGTTATCTGAGATTGGCCAAAAAGGACATCGACCCTTCAATGACAAAAGCAAGATTTTTAAAGATTATGCTTGCGATAAAAAAATATCTGCTTGTGATTGTCATATTATTTGATCAACATTCTTAAACCTTTCTAATAAACCTCTAAATCAATTATTTCTTGATAATATTCCTTGATGTCTATCTTGATTGATAGCTAATTTTGTTTTACTTTCTATTAAACCTTTTAATTTTTAGTAAACAGTATTCCCATTCTTAGGTCATAAGAAGGTAGGGGATAAATTATGATTAATTAAAGTAATTAATTTTTTGTTAGTTTGTAAAAGTTACTATACTTAGATTAAATGTGAATATTGATTATAAAAATTGCATTTTTATAAGATTTAAAAATTTTTAAATTTTTATTATGTAATAGGTTTAGTAATGAATACATTACAAATTTTTGTAGTACTTATAAATTTTGGTAAATAAGTTTTAAAATTTATAGAATTATTGACAATAATTATGAAAAAAAGGCTTATAATAGAAAATAGTAAAACCTTATAAAAATGTTTAAATTTAAACTTGTTATTACAATTTTAGTTGTACTCACTACAAAATAAATTAAAAAATAAAATTTGACATTATATATAAATACCTATAGTTAGATTAAATGTTAAAAAAGTAATTATATTGTTGTTAGATTATAAAAGTCACTATCGTTACATTAAATTGTTAATATTGATTATAAAAATTACTGTATTTAGATTAAAGTAAAAAGTAGTTGAATTTTTTTGTATGTATAAATTAATAAAGAAAAGTGTTAACCCAAATCCTAATCATCAATAAAAATGTAATAACCTAATTCTTAGTGAGATTGGAAAACTTTAAACCCTAATAGTTAATGAGATTATGATAATCTAAGTCTTAACGAGAATATGAAACCTAAATCATTAAGCATGTACCATGAACAAAAAATCTATATATGTAAATTAATAAAATAAATTGTTAACCCTGAACCCTAATTATCAAAGATAACCTAAAGTTCAATGACAATGTTAACCATAATGCCCTTAACCATTTACCATGAACTTATTTTTTTCCATGTATGAGTTAATCAAGGAATGAAATGAAATGACAAAAAATATTCTCATTTATAAAGTTTAAAAAATTTTATTATGTAATAGGTTCGATAATAAGTACATTACAAATTTTTATAATACTCATAACATCTTTTAAAATAGTTTTAAAATTTATAGCATTATTTACAATAATTACAAAAAAACCTACAAAAATTTTTTTAATCCGGTTTAAAAATGTTTGACTTAAAATTGGTGTTCCAATTTTAGTGTATTCATTCCAAAATGAACTACAAAAAATTTTAAAAATGATAATAATTTGTAAATAATTTTTAAAAAATTAAAAAATTTGTGAAAATTTTGTAGAAGATTTAAGAATTTTATAAAAATATAAATGATAGGAATGACCATGTGTTTTAAAGATCCGTTAAATATATCTCTAACGATCTAGTTTAAAATGAAATATTTGTTAGAAACCAAATATGGATATGCATAGAGTTTGTCTCCAATTCAAAATTTACTGAGTAGCTTAAATGACGGTGTTATCCTTCCCTTTTAAGTTGGCTTTTTCTATGTACAAGGTTGACTGAACTCATGTCACGATATCATGTTCACAGTAAGAGAAATGTGTTTAAAAGCTTTTCTCCTGTTGTAACGCAGACGTAAACTAAGTTTGGCAATGGCATTCTGTCTCTTATGGGAAGACACAATGGCTATGCAAGAGAAATTTTTTGTTTGTATTCGACATTCATATTTTATTAATAGGATGAAGATTCCTCAGCGTTGCAAACATATTGATGATAGTATTTTTCACGTATTGAGTTGAGTTCGGCCAACCATTATGGATGCCTCATCCCGAGCCAAAGCCATCATGGACGTAGACAACTCCCCCAACCCAGATACTGGGTGCTACTTGAACGATGAGGCACATGAAATACCCGATGCAACCACGTTAACCCAATCTTCCATGAATGTAAGTGGCCTTTGTCACCTTCATGCTGCGTCCTATGTAAAACCCATGTGTTTATCATTTTTGCATGCCTTGCAGGTTGGAGATCCACTCTACGGTGTCCTTCTATCGAACTGCATATTTTTGTCATTTTGAGTGCTTAAAGTGATGATATTATTTTCATGTCAAAGACGAGGATACTGATTTAAAATTTTTGTTCGCCGAACCCACTTCTAGTCATGTGAACTCCCTGCAAAACGTAGTGATCAGAGTTGGAGTTGATATCCTCTAGTGTGCTTCGTATTGAGCATAACACGTTAAAAATAATATCCCAAGTATAACAAGAGAATCCTGTCATGGGAATGACAAAGAAGTCTAGGATGGAAAGGGACATGTCGGATGTGACTCGAAACCTTGCGGCGAGGACGACTCCAAAGAGGAACGATCACAACGGTAGGAGCAACCTCTTCGACGACTTCAACACTACCATCCATATGCTGATAGAGATAACAGAGGATGATGATGATTGGGTTATTTGTGGAACTGACGGACGACCTGCCACTGCACATTGGAAGCCAGCGAAAGCCTCCTACCTCAAAGTGAATAACAAGGTATGGTGACATGGTTTAGGGTTCTATCATTTGAAGAAAAATATATATATGGTTATATGTAAAAAGATATATTTAAATGAAGCTATTTTCAAGAAGTAAGAAAACGTATTAGTCACTTTTAAGTTTATAATATTTATGATTCTGAGTGTCAGTGCCTGCATCTAGTAAATTTCATTTTATCGTTTTTATTAATTTGATCTTTCCATACAGATTAGTTAGGTTTGTAGTAAGTAATGTTTTTTTTTTCGGTCAGTAAGAAACAGTTATTTTACTTGTGAATCATTCGTCGTTGAAGTTGCTCATTTTATTGGTCCAACAAAAAAATTCTTTCTGGGTCCCCTGAGGGGTGCTCATGGGTTGCTTCATTGTGTAGTGTAAAAGGGAGCAGCAGACTCTAATTTCCTCCAAAGGACCCCATTTCACTCCAGGTGGGGCTTTCAACGGAGGAATTACAGGATCTCACAGCACTAGAGAACCTTTGCTTGGCCCCCTAGCCATGCTCTTCAGCAATTCCACCAGACCAGGGTTATCTAGGATTGGAAAAAGAGTTATTGAGGGCACACCGACCAACATCCCAACATCGAGAGCTACTTTTTTTGGCAAAATGCATGCTTTCAACTCCCACCGGATCCCCGGTAGCGAGCCAATTGGAATCAAGCCTATGAAAACATCCACAGTCAAGCTTTTTGGTAGCCTAATGAACATGTCCCCTCCTTATCACAACAAAATGAACCAGCCTATGCAGAGCAAGGCACAGACATTGCTGAAGCCAACAGACACGGCGCTGTCAAAATTGTAGATCTCGGTCACGACATACGCATTCAATCTGCAAGGAGAAGCCATGTGAGCCATTTTTTGTACATGCATTATTAATTAATAAATTTACTCTTGTTCAATTTTGTGCACATCATTTTTTTATTTCTCATAAAAAAACCGTGACAGGAATTGATCCAAACCCATGTTGCTTTAAAAATCTATGAATCATTAATGATGATTTATGCATTCAATAAATAATGGTGTATTGCACTTCACCCATCACGTAATAGCAAACACAGACAGAACGGCATTGAAATTGAATATCATGTTATTTGCTTCACTTTATTACTAATTTTCACTAAAATCTAATAAATTTACCACCACAACAATTAATGGAGCCTGCGGAGGGCGATCAATACTGGAATACAATTTTTATTAAATTTGTAAGCTTCATTGTGGGTAGATCTACATTGGAAATAATCGAAATATTAGGTGTACAGTTGTATAAATTAATAATAGGGGCGATGGAAAATACAAGCAAGAAGAAGAAGTGGCCTCACGGTTCATGTCATTATCAATGTTGGTAAGGCACAAACAAAAATTCAAATTTACTCTTGTTGTTCTTCTTCTTCTGTTGTAATATGATCTGCCACAATCACAAAGCCACAAGTGTCATAGTATAATAAATTAATAATCTTCTATGAGCTACAAAGAAAAGAAAAATAAGGAATTTTGAGACCGGATTAATAATCTTCCATTGGGTTTTAAAATATATTCTTAGTATCTAACAAAAGTTACTCCAGCAGGATTGAAATGCAACTCCAATTCTCCAAACAAATTATGTTCCAAAATCAATACTAAAAATTGAAATATGCACTTAACTGTTTATTAATTTTACATTTGAAGATATGTCCCTATAAAATGGACTATTTTTTTGAAGTCGAAATCTTATAAAAAGAGAAATAGTTATCTTTTAATATTAGTTTTTTTTTCACATGCATGCTATAATGATATAAGTCACCAACCATGTAATTTTATCTTGCATCTTTGAAAATCTACCTCAAATGATAAAACAAGCCATGTGAATTCTTTAGCCCTACAACTTGGATCCTCTATCTTTTTTCAGTACATTTATAATGCAATGCATTTCGATTCTAAGTTAATAGCTAACACACTAAAAAGTCAAACAACCCTGTTCTAAAAAAACATATTTTATATATATATATCTTACCATCACAACAATTAATGGAGTGGCAATCAATGCGAGAATACAATTTTTATCAAATTTATAAGCTTCATTGTGGGTAGATCTACATTGGAAATAATCGAAATATTATGTGTACAATTATATAAATTAACAATAGAGGTGAAGAAAAATACAAGCAAGAAGAAGAAGTGGCCTCACGGTTCATGTAATTATCAATATCGGCAAGGCACAAACAAAAATTCGAAGTCACTTTTATTCTTCTTCTTCTGTTGTAATAAGATCTGCCACAATCACAAAGTCACAGGTGTCATAGTATAATAAATTAATAATTTTCCATGAGCTACAAAGAAAAGAAAAATAAGAAATTTTAAGACATACTCAACATTCGTGGATCCAAAATGAACTTGGATCTGCTGAGAAATTTCCTTGCACTGAAGATCATCGGCTCTCTCTTCATCGCCGTCACATCTTCTACTTGTGAATTCACTGCTCCGAGAGCTTCCTATAACTCATCTTCTTTTCAGACCATAACCCCAACCATCTTGTTTCTACATCCCCCAATTTTGACAAATATTTCAAAAAGTGGGCAATAGTTTTTAATGTACCTTTGAATGTATTTTGTTACCAGTTTTCACTTAGCATCTCTTCAAAACTTCAGAACATGAAGCTAAGGTTATGTTTGTAACAATGACTTCTGGGGACGGCTAAAACAATGCCTGATGTTAATACATATATGTACACTTTTCCACATTCCATTACCCTCTTTTTTTTACTCATGTTTTCATTTATTTAAACAATAAATTTACTATGACTCTATTATTAAGTATCCAATAAAAATATATTGGGCTAGTTTTTATGAGATCCATTCAATCCACTTATGCTTGTAGAACAAAAAAGGGTACTCTATATAAAAAGAAATTGTTTAGGATCTCTATATAAATATTATTTTTTAATGGAAAAAATAAAACAAAAACTAAAACAACATAGAAACCGTGTCAGACGGTACCAGCCTCATAGGGAGGCTCATTCTGCCAGCTCCAGCCTAGAATTCACCGTTTTTATTGAGTTAAAAGAGTAAAAAATGCAATTGAATCAGTATTTGGGGGACATTTGTATGATATGAATACTTCTCCTTAAGAGCTGGTCTTTGGTGCAAAGTGTGATTATTTAATTTCTTTCCTCTTCACTTGTTCTTACCAAGTCAATAACCTCTGTTACATAGAAATATCATGGTGCTTGAAAAACAAGTGATTATAGTGTGTTGAAACATATGTGCTTCAATAATTTGACATTGAAAAATATGTTGATCGTGTACTATTCTAAAGGAGGACACTTAAATTGGTTTTGAAAAACTTGCACAGTTCTTCAGTTATTTCCATGTATATTAACCTTGTTATTCTTCCTCTGCTTTAACTTGTAACCTCTTTTCAACACAATAAAATATTACATTACAAAAAGTCAAACATTAAAATGAATTACTCTATGTCTCCATCTATAACATTTTTTTCATTCAGAGTAGCATAATTTTCAAATTATATCAAATTAACTAATAATTTTAAATTATTATAATCGAATGAACAATCTTAAAACCAAAGCTACACAAAGCCATTTTTATTGTCCCATTGATTGGTTACTAGCACCTTTCAATCCTACTTCTAAATTTTAGAGTAAGTGATGAAATCATTTTTCTAATTTTTTTAGTTATTTACTATGAGTTTTTTTCTTAAGTAGATCAACATATTTATTTTTTGTCGAGATTTGGTGAAATGGCTTAGTATATTGGCATAGAAAAAATGTTCTAACAACTTGGATAAGCAAATTGAAATGCCGTAGTCATAAATTCTAACCTAATTTTCACCATTTAGACACTTGAAATTAAGCAATTTCAGCATCACATGTGCTGACAACAAAGACTTAAAAAACCAAAGGCTACTAGAGTTAACAAAATTTTCATAGAGATAATCAAATATAATTTATATGAACAAGGACATGTTGTGCATGAGGATCACGATGTACTTTTTCATGAGGTCACCAATATTTAGCTTGGTATTTTTTCTATGGTGTTGTTTAATTTTAGTTGAAGTCTCTGGCTCATTTATTTGGCCTTATAATATCCAACAGTAGAACATGACATTCTTGACTTTTTCTTTGAGAGCTGGGACTAGTAAAGCTGACAATTTATACCCTACCTACGGGTATTCAACTTGAACCAATCCATTCGGGTAGGGTTGTCTACCCTACCCGCTGCGGGTAAGGTAGGGTGCGGTGTGAGTTCGCCTACGGGTAGGGTAGAATAGGGTACGGGTTCATGGTATATCCTACCCTACCATACCCACATCCCTAATATATATATAGCGTTGAACCCACAATGTTTCTCTCATAAAAATTTGAAATAACCACTAAACTAATTGATTATCATATTATTTATAATTTTATGTTAGATTTCTTTAAGATTTTATTATTTTTAATTTTAATTTGAATTTAGTTTTTTATTTTCTATTTTATTAATATGTATGAAATTTAGAATAGTTGAACTTTATATTTGCTTGAAATTTTTTTATTTTTCTGCAGTAGGGTCGAGTAGGGTAGGGTTTAAAACTTTAAGATGCGGGTAGGGTTAGGGTTGAGAAATTCTCAACCCGCGGGTAGAGTAGCGTAGAATTTTTAAAAAAATTTTCAATTTGCGAGTAGGGTTAGGGTAGAGTCCAAACCCTACCCTACCCTACTATTGCCAGCCCTAACTGGGAGTGGCCGAACATAAACATCTTTTGATCTTTACGATGAGGCTGTGTGCAAATCAATCCTGCATCCTTTGTTATTTCCGGCCAGTCCTATGAAGCAAACACAAAATATGTTAGTTCAAGAGTAAGATTGAACTTTAGAATAGTTTAGCATTCAAAAGCACAGAAAAAATTACAAATATTTTAAAAGAAAAATAAATCAAAATAAGAAATCTGCACAAGTTGATTTTTCTCAATTTAATCCAAAAATTCTCAATTAAAAATGAAACTAACTAGACCCAATCATGGACAAGGGTTAAAATGCAGATGCCGACTTACCGAAAGGAAGAGTGGCCAATAGCGAAGAGACTGACGACGGAGATAAAGAATGATTCTGTCCCTGACGATCTTGTTGGATGATGACGCGACGAAGACGGCGACACTTCTGCCTCTATCGAAGATGATGTTACCTCTAACAGAGAAGATTCTCCTCTGACGCGGTGAAGACGGCATGTTTCTGCTTCTGTTGCAATAGATTTTCCTTAGGCTAGGTGTCAGGCGCGTGACGACGGTTCTACGGTGACCTTGAGATGTTGCCCCTCCTGGTTGGTTCTTTCACCAGACCTGGAGAAGATGAAGAAGAGCTTTTTTTTTCAAATGTGCTTTTTTTTTGTATGAATAGCTATTAGAGATTAGGGTTCATGAGAACATCAACAATATTGAAGTAATCTTTTTCAACATTGATGAATAATCAAATGTATTTTTATTTTGTTTTTTGTAAATGATTTAAAATTTAAATTTATAATATTAAAACCAGTCAATGAATCTCGGTTCAAAGCCCAACTTCTCCATAATAAAACATAGAAAATGTCACTCCACCATGTCGTAGGCTTTACTCATATTAAGCTTGAGTGTCATTTCTTATTCCAATCCTCACTTCTTTTGTTTAAGGTAGTGCATATATTCATGTGCTATAAGAATGATATCAGAAATAAGTCTAACTTTCAAGAATGCACTTTGAGTAGGGCTAATTACCTTGTTTATACACCCTTAGAGTCTGTGGACCAGTGCCTTTAAAATAATTTTTGTAGACAAAAGAGGACAAACTGATGGGCATTATCTGAGTCATAGCGCTCGCATATGAGACCTTTGGCACTAGACAGATATTGGTGTGGTTAAAACTTTTCAAAATTCTATCTTCAACAAAGAAACTCCCCAGAGCTTGGAACACATCTTCTCCCACTATATCCCAATAAAATTGGAAGAATTTAGCCATTATACCATCCTTTCCTGGTGTACTCTGAGGGAGGATACTAAAAGTATCTCTTTCTACCTCCTTGGTGCGGAATTTATAACCCACAAATTAACCGACAAGTCCACAGGGTCGTACCAAGTAATACCTTAGGTGAGTGAGGGTCGATCCCACGAGGATTGATGGATTAACCAATAATGGTTGAGTGATTTACTTAGTCAGACAAATAGAAAATGATGTTTGAGAGTTCAATAGCATTAAACAGTAAATTCAGAGAATCAGAAAGCAAGTAGTAAATGAGTTGTGAAGATTATATGAGAGAACAGTTAAAGTTTTGGTGTTATTTATCTTCTGGATTAACTTTTTTTACCAACTATTTTAATCATGCAAGATTCAATTCATGACAAACTATATATGATTAAACCCTAATTCCTTAGTAATTTAGTCTCCTCTAACCTAGTTAACCGCCAATTTCTTGGTCACTTAATTTCAATTAGAGGTTTAAGTCCAATTCTAGTTTATATGCCACAGAAACCCTAATTACCCAAATCTAAGAGAATTATATGTCACGTATCCCGTTAAGTCCAGATAATTAGTGATTTAGGAGAAATTATTTTCAAGCTATTGTTCAAGTAAATTGCTTTTCCAAGGTTCACAAGAACTCAAATAAAATAAAGTAATAGTATCAAACTATACAATAAATAGAGCTCCTAACCTTAACAGTGGAAGTTTAGTTGCTTATGGCTCAGAGAGAAAATTAGGATTCAGAAAAACTATAAATTGTAGAATGAGGTGCGTAAGAGAGAAGAGAGCCCGAAGGGCTAAATACTTTTCCTTTTATATCAAATCCTAATTAATGTAAAATATATTTTCTAAAACTAAATAATATATTTTCCTATTGTAAAATAAAATAAAGTTTTAATTAAAATTACTAGAAGATCTCATGCTGGCTTGTGCATAGGCGTGGGGACCACCAACTTTGCTGAACCTGGCGCCAAACTTGGGCTGGGCCAAGTTTAGCGCCAGTCCACCCGTGTGGTTATTGTGGTTTTTTTTCTCTTGGTGCCAAACTTGGAGAATCTCAAGTTTGGCGCCACCAAGTCGGTGAAGATGGATGCTTGTGATGATCCTGGCGCCAAACTTGGAGATTGCCAAGTTTGGCGCCACTTTGTGGCATTTGGCGCCATTATTCCAGAAGAAAAGTATAGACTATTATATATCGTTGGAAAGCTCTGAAAGTTGGCTTTTCAGTGCCGCTGAAATCACATCAATCGAATTTCTATAGCTCAAGTTATGTCCATTGAAGTATGAGGAGGTCACAGTTGACAGCATCATCCACTTTCTTCCTTTTCTTCTACACAAACTCTGTCAAATCCATCTGAATGCTACCTGAAATAAACCAAATTGCACATGATTCAAAGTAGCATTCATAATGGCTTAAAAATACTTAAATCTTGATTAAACTTATAAATTTAAATGCAAATTCACTAGAAAAAGATAGAAAAGATGCTCACGTATCACAACACCAAACTTGAATTGTTGCTTGTCCTCAAGCAACCAAAGTTAATACAAACTTAGGATATGAATTTACATGAGAAGTGAGTACTCAACTAAGCTCCTGTCTTCCTTAAAGTGGGTTTATAGTTCTGAAACTCTGAATAATTTTGGCATTACACTATCCTTTGAGTCTGAGGAATGTCACTGTCATTTGGAACTAGAATCCGGATAATATTATAAATTCTCTGGCCTTTTACTTCGGATTAATCCTTGAACACATCAGATTTTCTTTTATTCTTTTTCTTTGGTGCTTTGCACCTTGAGTCTAGCCATGACTTTAAATATTTTGTCTCAAACTTTACTTGACACAAAAACACCACAAGCACTTAACTGGAAAACTCTCTTTGAGTTCTGATTTTTTTTTTAATCACTCCCAGAAAATGGTGTTCAAAGCCTTTGACATACTCTGTTAGTTACACATGATCTCGGCTCTTAGTGCTCTGTCTTAAGGGTCACTTGACATATTCACACCACAAGCATATGGCTAGGAGAACAACTCTTTGAGCTTTTAATCATATTTGACCTTTCTAGCCATTTATGCTCCGAGCCTTGGACCTTGCTTTTCTTTTTGCTGTTTCTGTTGCTTCAAGAATTAAGCTTTTGTTTAATTCAGAGAATTCATAATAGTTTTCTACATTCCTGTTCATCATGCATCTACATCTTTTTATCCAAATTCAAATATGCACTGTTCATATCATGCATTCAAAGTCATAGATAAATACCACCACATCTAAGTAAATAAGACTACTCTTAAACATAGGCTCAATTTCTCATGCAATACATCACTTATTTTCTTTTTCTTTTTAGATTCAAGCTCAGTGAGCAGTACATGAGACATCCTTTCAAATTAAGCTCAAACGACTGAATCAAACTAAAAACTAAGAAATTGAAAATACTAAAGATCATGCATGGAATCAAATCAACAGAAAATAGGAATATAACATATTAGGAATGGAAGAAAAATAGGAAGTGAAAAAGGAATTAAACCACTTCAGTTGCCCCGGTGGCCATCTTATTCCTCAGGCTATGCTCCTCCGTGAAGATGATTCACCTCCCTTTGGTGCCATTGATGATAAGATAAACAAAGAGCGTGCTCTACAATACCAAACTTAAAAATTTGCTTGTCCCTAAGCAAAGAAAAACTGTTCCTATTTTACACACTCTACATGATCAAAACACACTTAAAAAGAAGAAAGACTATAAGAAATTAAAACAATCTAAATAAATAGAAAATATAAGGATACAGAATATTGGGTTGCCTCCCACCAAACACTTCTTTAATGTCACTAGCTTGACACTTGATTGTCAAATTTTCTTCCTTTTCTTCCAATTGGTTAAAAGAAATGACCCCAAGGGAGGAGAGGCAAAAATTAGTGCCCTCGGACTTGAATTCCTCCTAACAAGTTTTCTTTTATTGTTTTTAGCTTGATTCACCTTGCTTATTAGGTTAGAGATTAGATTGCTTTTTGTTGACCTCTTTTTCATAGATATTGTCTTTTGTTTCTTAGTCACAAGCCCCCTTTTTGTGCTTTCCTTGATGGCGTTCACCTCTCTGCTTTCAGGACTTGGGTGTTGTGTGATGGGTGGAGTGTACTCTTTATCAAGAACTTCTTGAATTGGTAGTTCAATGAACTCACCATCTATGCCACTCTTTGCTTCATTGGAGTGTACATTCCCATAATTGTTTTTCTCCCTTACAACCTCCTTCTTCATTAGGGTTTCACTTGGTACAGGGGCCTCTTATTCTTGCTATTCTAATTTCTCATTTTCACCCACAACTTGGTATTCATCCTTCTTGCTAAACACTACTCCACTCCTCAAGCTTATGGCATTGTATTCTTCCCCTAACCTAGGGAAGACATTGGTATGTTTCTCAGCAGAATGTTGTGCCATTAAGCTCATTTGCACTTCTAGATTTCTTCTTGAGACTTTTCTATTTTCAATCCTTTCTCTGACCTCTTCCCTTAAGAACTCAATGAGTTGGCCAGTTGAGGCACATGTCTGGGAGAGTTGTTCTGGTACAAACACCAGATAGGACTTTTGATGAGCTTGTAGAGGTGCATAGATTGTGGTGAAATTGTTTGGAGGGAATTGATATGGATTTTGTGAGTTATGAAATTAATTTTGTGAATTTTGAAAGGAGGTTTGTGCATAGTAGAGTGAGTTTTGTGGGTGGTGAAATGAACTATATGGGTTTTGAAATGAATTTTGTGTTGAGGCATACTCAAGTGGTGAAGAATTTTGATATGAAAAATTAGGAGGTGTGGTTGGGCAATTTTGCATAAATGTGTCCAGAGATTATGACTCTTGATGGATAAGTTATGTGACATTAAAATCTTTTTCATCTTGACCTTGCCAACCAAAATCTGGGTAGTTCCTCCATCCACAATAATATGAATCACTCCTTGGGTGTGAGTAGTTATCCATGTGATCTCTGTCCATTATTTTTCTTAGTACAAAATACCAAACAGAATTAATGCACCATATGGTAAGTAGGAAAGCAAAGAAGAAAGAACATATTTTTTTAAAAGAAATAAAATAAAGAATAATAACAATAAAAAAATTGAAAATAAATGAGATGAAGTGAATTAAAAATTCAAAAATTAAACAAAGAAAAATACTAGTATTTGGAAAAATATTTTTAAAGGAAAAATTACTACAGGGACACCAAACTTAATTTCAAAAATTAAGGAAAGATTTATGATGCAAAATTCGAAAATTAAAGCTAAAAATTAAAAAAATAAAGATAAAATGCCTAATCTAAGCAATCAAACAACTAATAGTTGTCAATCATAGTTAGTACCCGGCAATAGCACCAAAAAACTTGGTGCAGAATTTATAACCCACAAACTAACTGGCAAGTGCACCGGGTTGTACCAAGTAATACCTCAGATGAGTGAGAATCGATCCCACGAGGATTGATGGATTAAGCAACAATGGTTGAGTGATTTACTTAGTCAGACAAACAGAAAATGATGTTTGAGAGTTCAATAGCATTAAACAGTAAATTTAGAGAATCAAAAAGCAAGCAGTAAACGGGTTGTGAAGATTACATGAGAGAATAGTTAAGATTTCGGAGTTATTTATCTTATGGATTAACTTTTCTTACCAACTATTTTAATTATACAAGATTCAATTCATGGCAAACTATATATGACTAGACCCTAATTTCTTAGTAATTTAGTCTCCTTTAACCTAGTTAACCGCCAATTCCTTAGTCACTTAATTTCAATTAGAGGTTTAAGTCCAATTCTAGTTTATATGCCACAGAAACCCCTAATTACACAAATATAACAGGATTATATGTCACGTATCCCATTAAGCACAGATAATTAGTGATTTAAGAGAAATTGTTTTCAAGTTGTTGTTCAAGTAAATTTCTTTTCCAAGGTTCACAAGGACACAATTAGAATAAGAGTTATTCTTCTGATCTACCCAAATCTTTAAGATGAAGAACGAAAACAAATTCTTGAAATTGAAATCAAAACATTAATTAAAATAGAAGAGTAATAGTATCAATCTATACAATAAACAGAGCTCATAATCTTAACAGTGGAGGTTTAGTTGCTCATGGCTTAGAGAGAAAACTAGGATTCAGAGAAACTGTAAACTGTAGAATGAGGTGCGTAAGGGAGAAGAGAGCCTGAAGGGCTAAATCTTTTCTCTTTTATATCAAATCCTAATTAACATAAAATATATTTTCTAAAACTAAATAATATCGTTTCCTATTGTAAAATAAAATAAAGTTTTAATCAAAATTACTAGAAGATCTCGTGCTGGCTTGTGCATAGGCGTGGGGATCACCAACTTTGGTGAACCTAGCGCCAAACTTGGGTTGGACCAAGTTTGGCGCCACTCCGCCCGTGTGATTATTGTGGCTTTCTTTGCTCTTGGTGCTAAACTTGGAGAATCCCAAGATTGGCGCCACCAAGTCAGTGAAAATGGATGCTTGTGATGATCCTAGTGCCAATCTTGGAAGTTGCCAAGTTTGGCGCCACTTTGTGACATTTGGCGCCATGATTCCAGAAGAAAATTATAGATTATTATATATCATTGGAAAGCTCTGGAAGTTGGCTTTTCAATGCCACTAGAACCACATAAATCGGACCTCTATAGCTCAAGTTATGTCCGTTGAAGTATGAGGAGGTCAGGGTTGATAGCATCATCCATTTTCTTCCTTTTCTTCTACACAAACTCTGTCAAATCCGTCCGAATGCTATCTGAAATAAACCAAATTACACACGACTCAAAGTAACATCTATAATGGCTTAAAAATACTTAAATCTTGATTAAACTTACAAATTCAGATGCAAATTCACTAGGAAAAGATAGGAAAGATGCTCACGTATCACTCCTCCATAGAAACATGTCTTCTGAGCCTATGCTTTATGTTAGTTGTAACCTTAGGCTCGAAGTATGAGAAAAAAGGTTCAGGATCCGCCTAATTAAAATATGTGAAAATACTCTTAAAGTAGTCCTCAGCTACCTTAGCAATATTAGTATTGGTTGTTGTCATATCCCTATTATCCCTCTGCATATGCCATATTTTATTTCTTCTGGTTATAGATTTAAATTTCCGATGGAAGAAGTTTGTATTTTGGTCTCCTTCCTTTAGCCATTTAATTCTAGATTTGTCTTTCCAATAAAATTCCTCGTCCGAATATACTTTTTCAAGACGCTGTTCAAGCTCAAGTAATTCATTGTCTCCCATGATGCGTGATGTTTGTTTTTGTCCTAGAAGAGTAGTAACTTCTACAATCTCCTTTTTAGAATTAATAGAGCTATTCTTTTGCCAGAGAACCAATTGGTGTCTAACCAATTTAAGCTTTTGAAATAATTTGAACATCACTGAACCTTCTATAACCGAGTTCCAAACCTCGCTGATGAAGTTACGAATTTATTCTTCACCACACCAACAGGATTGAAACTTGAATCTCCTCTTTGATCTCTCCGGTTGGTAGTTAATGTCCAAAAGGAGGGAGCGTAATAAAAAAACTGTCTCTTATAGTCTAAAATCCGTGAGATAAGAGTATAATTGGGATTACCACCTTTTACAAGCACTCTGTCAAGCCTTTCCTGAATTAGTTCACCTTTCCTGAGTCTGTTACTCCAATACTCCAAGTAAATGGTCTATCCACCTTTTCCAAATCAATCAATGAGTTATCTCCAATAAAATAATTAAAGACAGCAACCCAAGAATGACATTTGGATTACCACCAAGTTTCACACCTTGATCAATAATGAATTGTAATCACCAACAATAACCGATTTATCTTGGAGTTGGGAGAGCACTAAATAGATTTCTTGGAACTGGGATAGCCGAATATTCTCATTGTAATTTAAATAAATGCCTACAAAGTTTCATTCAATGTTGAGAGGGACATCTTTTATCAAAGCAACAATATAGAACTCAAAACAACTGAAAATCTGAACAACAAAATCATCTTTCTATGCCAACACAAGTCCATCTGCACTATTAGACGGATCAACAATTTGTCAATTAGAGTAGTCATAAGCTCTGAATTTTTTTTCCATCTGTCGAGATTGGTTTTTTGTTTCATAAACTCCGACAATTCCACACTAACATTCTCATGCTGGGGTGCCATTGACCAGCTGGCACCCTCTACCCTCCACCCTCTGGTAAGCAATTAACTCTTGTTCAACACACATATTCTTGGCCACAAGCTCTATACATGCCTCCAGTTCTTTAGTGAAGTCTTCTTTGATCGCAAACACTAATTTCTCTTCTTCTTCCATGTTCCGTGGATTTGGATATAGATTTACTCTCTTTTGAATCTATGATACGAATGAGGATGTGATGATAGAATAAGAGAAATATAAGAAAAATAAAAAAATGGAAAAAGAAGGAAAAAAGTTGTAACGAATGGATTAAGATGAAAAAAGGATTTGGAAGAAAAAAAAAGAATTAAAGAATTAAAGGAAAAAAAAAAACTTTAGGCATAACAAAAACCTAGCAGAGCAATTCGAAAGAGTATATACTCCTCATATTCTATATTAGATCTTTTTATAAATTAAATAAAAAATATTTTTTATTTTTATTAAATTATAATGATATTTTAGTAAAAGTAATGATATAATATATATTAAAAAAGAAAAATATATATTGACTTTGATAATATAATTCACATGTCGTGTTTTTATTTGTATATATTTTTATTGTATCAATATATATAAATTTTTCATGATATCAAAGTAAACACTTTATTATATTATTTGATTTATTTCAGTATTTGTCTTGGACTGTGAAGAGAGTTAGAAAATAGGAATTCAACTATGTAAACAACAAAAAAACATTAACAAGGATACAAATTTAATTTGGTCATTTCCATTGATTTCTTCGTAAACTCAATATTCAAAATCTACGGTGAAAAATAAAATTCAATTTATTTTCCCAGAAAACTGATTATTATTTTTTTTCTCTTGAAAATTTTAAATCACAAAGTTTTACTTACTTTATTTCTTTCCCCCGCTAGTTTAATCTAAACATGCTGATTATTTTTAATGACATTTTACTATTTTATGCTAACGGCCAAGAGTTAAAAGACTTTCTTCTTCACCCTTCTGTTTCAAGAACAAATTTCAAAGCTTTCTATTTGATTTTCTAGACTCAAATTTTCTTCTTTGTTGAAAAAAAAAAGAGTAAATGTTCTTGTCGGTCTCTAATCATTTGCTCGATAGATTTTTCACTCCTTAAAAAATCTAAAAACATAAATCGGTTCCTATCTATTTTGATATATGTATATTCCAATCTTTGGTTAGAGACCGGAAAGGACATTACCAAAGATGGGAAAGGCATTTACTCAAAGTTGATAGGGACTGGAATATACATATTTCAAAGTAGATAGAAACTGATTTGGGTTTTTAGATTTCTTAGAGGATGAGAAGTCCATCGAACAAATTGTTAAGGACGGAAATGACATTTACTCAAAAAAATAAAACAAAACAAAACTAAAGCGATGGAGGGTAAGGTTTAGCAATTGAAGTTAGAGACGTGGTTAGCTGTGGTGGGGTTACAGGGGTGAACTACCATGCTGCTCCCAGGAACGACAATCCAGCTCCGGCTGGTGGATCCGCCATAGCCATGCCGGGAACGCAGGTGGGTGCTCCGCTGCAGCAGCAGCAGCAGCCGGCAGTTGCAGCAGTGGCGGAGAAGAAGAGGGGTCAACCCAAGAAGTACGCAGCAGACGGGTGGGTTACTATGGCGATGTCTCTGAAGCCAATTTCTTCTTCAGGTCTTCCGACAGTGAATCAGTGATCGATTTCTCTTTGGGAAAGTGCGGCCACCTGGCTCCATCAGCAAAGCCAAGTTTGAGGTTGAGAATATAGGTACAATGAAGAAAACCTCTTGCTCTTGGCATTGTATATTTGTGTTTTTGAATTTGGCTTTCACTGTTAACTGTGTAAACTGTAGAGTGTGAGTGACACTAAATATTTATTGGGTACTGATGATAAAGAAGCATGCTTGTTTCTTGTGTGTTAAGTATAGGTACTAGGTACTAGATTGTGAGATCGTGTGCGGGTGCGTGTTATGTTGGAACCCCATTTTCAATTCCTTGTATCGTAACCAATGAATTTGTGGGACCTGTGATGCGCCTTATTTATTTGCGGATTGGATCGGATGTACTCACGGATCGAGTCATATCCGCAAAAATCAGGACGGATGCGTATAAATACTGCAGGTTTCAAATTGGACACAATCCATGAACACCCACCGAGCAACGGAAAGTAAATGAACAAAAGAATACGGAAGGCTAAGGCTTAAAAAAATGTCCCCCTTTGGTGTCTAATGGGAGCTTCTACCTTCTGCTCCTAACCTTCTGCTCCTAAAGTACTTTACTACGGTGACTGAAAAATTCTCTTTATAGAACATACGATATTATCTTGCCATCAATTACTCCACTATTCTGTTAAATTGGAATACAACCTGGTTAATTCAAGATGCGGAGAATAGTAAGTCCAATGGCCCATGTTGAAACAAAAGTTCCTAGCAATATATCAGAATATCATACTTTGCTGCTGTCCACTGTTCCTCGAGATCAGTAGGGAGTTTAGGTCTCCCATACCTGCGTCACAATCCATGAAGTTACAATTTAAAGGATAAAGTGACAAAAGAAACTAGTCTGATCAATCAGTTAAGTTAAAATGGACCTCAATCCAAAGAAATTCTTCTTCATGTCAATCCTTGGTTTCTCAATCTCATGTCGGGATTGCATCTACATTATAAATTTTTCATCATATAACAGCACAAGGCAAGTGCAAATTAACAACCTCAACATAACTAGAGGTTTAGAAAAAATTACAGGAACAAACAAAAAATTAAGTGTAGAAAAATAATATCAAGAACCAAAGTAATTTCCATAGTTTAGAGCCGCCCTTTATACAATTTTACATATAAACGTTGCAAAGAGCGAATCAAACTTTTCAATATATGAACTCTTCACCACAAAATTTGTTTCAATAACAATAGCTATTTGAATTACTCATGTTCCCTAAATCCATGTATCTACTTTAAGATGCAAAGGCATAGATCTATATCAATATAATCAAATATCTTATCTTATGATTAAATGAGAATATGAGACATGCCCCTCGTTACTAAAAATGAGATGAACATTACGAATGATTACAATCACTATCAGAAGACACAATAGCACGCAAGAAGAAACAGACAGAATTTTTACAAGAGAAATATTTGGCTCTCGTTTGGTTAGAATATTTAAAATCTACGGGTTAACCAATTAGAATTTTATAAAAATAACAGATGCTTTGCAATTAGTAAATAACAACTAGAAAAGTGGGATACACATATATCCTAATGCCAACATCAATATGCAAGTGTGAAAAGGATTCCTTGTTAAGGATTACTATTATTTATGTCAACTACAGTAAGCAATATTCTAAATATCACTTACACTACTAGTTTCATCTCATCCATGAGGACCTATACCATATTTACAAACAAAAACTCCAAATACCTGTGAACTCTGCACTTCTGCTTTGAATTTGGACAGGCTGGACTCCCGGATCTTTCAAAATATTAAGAGAAAAAAAAAGAAAAATAATAACATTATGTCAGTTGGTACACGAAGGGAGAAAAAAAAAGAACAATATAAACATCAAAAGGGCCTTACCCTCTCCATCTCTGCTTTTGATATCGAGACTATCTTTCAAAACTTCAACTAAGGCAACAGTTATTGCCTCAGCCTGCTTTCTGGGTATTCCTTATCCCTCAAGTTTCTTAACCTAGAAAGAAAAAGCAATAACCAAACTACTCATCTGATATATTCTATCGTTCTTAAAATTGTAAATTTGCAATTAGTTAGAAAACAAACAAGTGAGCAAAAAAGGCATGAAAGGAGAAAGAATAAAAATTGATAAGAAAGTAAACGTAAATTACTAGGGTTAGTGTATCAACGAAGAACAATCCTCATCCATTTGATTCCAACAATTGGGAAAAGGATCTGAGACTTGAGTTGGAAGAGGACGACTTTGAAGCTCCAAAGAACGGAATCCCCGAACTCATTCTCAATTGTGCCAATCGCCTGCAAGCCGCGGCCATTACAATTTCCTCAAAAATAAGAAATTGGAAGCGAAGAAGAATTTTCGAGCCCTAAATGTATACACTAATCCCAACTTGGATATAGAAACCTTGTTTTCAACAGAAGGATGGCGGTCTATACATCTTCGCGTTCATTCGATACACTATAAAAAGAAAGTCTTGAAGGCTATAACAGATATGAATCAAATGAGGTTGAGAGGCAAAGTTGTATTCATGGGAAAAGCTAAATACAGGAGAGCGTCGGATGTGAGGGACACAAACAAAGTACAGCCACGGGAAGACAATCGAATTGTTACGAATCTTCAAAGGCCACCAAAAAGAGAAGCGAACTAGAAAACATCAACTGTTTCCACTAAAGAATTGGCGAAAGAGAAAACAGTTCAGGATCCACCTGAAAATGGGTGGACGAAGAAGGTGGAGATAGCGGTGGCAAAAAAAATTTGGATTGGCTACAGAAAAGTTTTGTAGACGGATCGACGAAAGTTATTGACTCTAGGTCATTGAAGGATTCCATTGCAAAGAATTTTTCTCAAGTTATTCAGGTGCGTGAAATAGGAGCATATAAAGCTCTGTTGAATGCGAAAGAGACTTATACTTTTAAAATGAATAGCCTTCTACAATTGTTTCATAGTGTATGAAGATGGGACGAGTCGGAGAAAAGTAAAATCCGAAGAGTGTGGTTGGAGTGTTTTGGAGTTCTATTACATGCGTGGTCTGTAGACACCTTCAGATTATTAGGAAGCCAATGGAGAGTGGTGGTAGAGTGCTAGTGAATTTGATGTTCTGGTAAAAGAGGTGGGACGTGAAACATATAAAGAGAAATGTAAGTTGGAAACTGTGGAAGAAGAAGCGGTTAGATGTGAACAACATAAGATATCATTTGCAAGAGACAGTGATGATGTAGCTATATGGTTGAAAAGGATTTGAATCCTCTAAATTTTGAATTTGTATTTTAGAGGGTAAAGTATGATCTTCTATCCTTAAATGGTTTCTCTCTTATATTTATTCTTGGTCCCACCTATGAAATAAATTGTGAGAGATTACACTTTACTTTCTAAAGTGAAATTCAAAATTTAGAAAATCCAAATTCGTTGAAAAGAACGGCAAATTCAACAAACTGTCCAGATCAAGCTGTGGAGGTGGTAATGGAGGGACGGCGGGATGAGGTTGAAGACGAGGCTAGATTGGTAAATTCAGAAATAATTTTGAATGAGTAGAGTTATGAAGATGAAGATGAAAATTGAGTGTTTTGAGTTATGACAATTTTTTACCGAAATCCAACTTCTCCCAACCCAACTTACAAGAGAATGAAGATGAAAATTGAGTGTTTTGGATTATGTTTATTTTGTTTTAGAGATAATAGTTATAATTATGTTTTGGATTATGTTTATTAGATATTTATAATTATAAAGACTTTAATATCTGTGAATATAAAAATTATAATTTGTTTATACTTTTAGAATTATAATAGTTAAAAGTAAAAAATAAAAGAGATTTTTTTATGCCTTTATATATTGTGGCAAACTATATGTGACTAGACCCTAATTCCTTAGACCTTCCTAGTCTCCTCTAAAATTCATTAACTGCCAATTCTTTAGTCAATTAATTCCAATTAGAAGGTGATGATCAAATTCCAGTTTATATGTCACAAGAATCCTAATTATCCAAAAATAAGGAGATTATATGTCACGTATTCCGTTAAATACAAACAATTAGAAATTCAGGATAATATGTTTTCAAGCTGTTGTTCAAGTAAAGAGTTTTTTCAAGTTATACAAGAACTCAGTTAGAACATGAGTCATACTTCCGTTCCACCCAAATTCATAAAATAAAGAACGAAAATAATTATTGAAATATAAATCAAAACATGAATTAAATTAGAAAGATCAAATGAATCAATCCATACAAATAGACAGATCTCCTAACCTTAATAATGGATGATTAGTTACTCATGATTCAGAGAAGAAAATAAGGATTCTGGTAAAATGTACAGAGTTCCAATCTGATGGCCTCCAAAATTAACTAATGGAATCCCTTTTTATAACTAATCCTAATAAATTTAAAATCTAATTATCTAAAATTAAAAATAATATCTTTTCCTATTTTAAAATCAAATTTGAATTTAAATCAGAATTAACTAACTACTCCGCGTCTTGTAACGTGGGGACCACTTGGCTTCACTGGATCCGCGCCTAACTTGTGTGCTAAAATGGCGTTTTCTGCGTTTTCTACACGTGGCGCATGTCACGTGTACGCGTCGATGGTCTTTTTCGCAAGTCACGCGGACGCGTCGGTCACGCGCACGCGTCGCTAAGCAAATCTTCAAATCATGCGTATGCGTCAATCACGCGCACGCGTCGCCATGGAAAGCTCCAAATCACGCGTACGCGTCAGTCACGCGTACGCGTCGCTCCTCGCTGCCATCTCCTATTGTTCTTGTGCTGCAGAAACTCCATCAAATCCAGCCGAATGCTACCTAAAATAAACAAAATTGCAAAAGACTCAAAGTAGCATCCATATTGGCTAAAAGATAATTAATTCTTTATTAAACTCAACAAATTAGATGTAAATTCACTAGGAAAAGATAGGAAAGATACTCACGCATCACAACACCAAACTTGAATTGTTGCTTGTCCTCAAGCAACCAAAACTAATATAAGCTTAGGATGTGAATTTGCATGAGAATGAGAATTCGATTAAGCTCATATCTCTTCTTATAGTGGGGTTTACAGCTGCAATCCTGAATAGTTTTGGCATCTCACTCTCCTTTGAATCAGAAGAATGTTATTGTCATCTGGAATTAGAATCCGGATAATATTATGAATTCTCTAATCTTTTATAATTCAATTTAATCCTTGAACATATCATTTTTTCTTTGGTGCTTTGCACCTTGAGCCTAGCCGTGACTTTAAATATTTTGTCTCAAAATTTACTTGACACAGAAACACCACAAGCACTTAACTGGGAAACTCTCTTTAAGTTCTAAATATTTTTATTTTTATTTTTTTATTTTTTTATTTTTTTATTTTTTTCCCAGACAGTGGTGCTCAAAGCCTTTGGCGTACTCTGCAATTGATCTCGACTCTAAATGTTTTGTCTCAAGGATTACTTGACACAAGAACACCACAAGCATGTGACTAGGGAAACAACTCTTTGAGCTTTTAATCATCTCTGACCTCCCTAGTCATTGATGCTCAGAGCCTTGGACCTTGCTTTTATTTTTCTTTTGCTGTTTCTTTTGCTTCAAGGATTAAACTTTCATTAATTTCAGAGAAATCATAATAATTCTCTAAATTTCTGTTCCTTGTACATCAACATTCTTTGATTCAAATTTAAATATGCATTGTTCATGTCATGCATTCAGAATCCCAGAAAATACCACCACATTTAAGTAAATAAGACTACTTTTAAAATTAACTCAATTTCTCATGCAATACATCACTTCTGTATTTTTTATTTGAATTCAAGCTCACTGGGTAATACATGAGACATCTTTTCATAATTAAAGCATTTAAGGAAAAACTAAACTAGACCTAGGATCCTTACTAATGAAGGATCATGCAACAGACAAAGCAAAATAGTAGAAAACCGGAACATAACATAGAAAAAGAGGGGAGGAATAAAAAATATGAAAGGAACTCAACCACCTTAGTTATCCTAGCGGTCGCTTTATTCTTCAGGTTGTGCTCTTCCGTGAAGATGATTCGCCTCCCATTTGGTGCCATAGGAATAAACAGAAAAACCCTTAAGCGGAGCGTCAACACCAAACTTAAAGGTTTGCTTGTCCTCAAGCAAAAAAAAGAACTAAAAATAGAAAGAGACAAATATTATGATGAAAGAAAAAGAAAAGGATAAAAGAACAAGAGAGAATTAGGATTGGGAGAGGGGGAAAGAAAAAATAAAAACTGGGTGGCGAACTATAGTGGAGTTGTGCGGCGCAGGCAACGACGCGTAAGCGTTAGGCACGCATCCGCGTACCCCAGGGTTTTACGCGATCCGCACGAAGGCAGCCGCACGCACGCACAACTCTCTGTTCGCGTGGCTTAGGTACCAATATTTTCATACGACGCGTGCGCGTCATGCACGTGCACGCGTGGATAAACATTTGTGCAAATAACGCGCACGCGTCAGGGACGCATACGCGTGGTTAATTTTGTGCGTCTTGCACACTTCCAGCCCCAAACCAGCATAAGTCTCTACCCAAACACATAATTACGTCGAATTTCAAGGTCACACGTACACGTCACTGACGCACACGCGTGGAAGGCGAAAAGTGCAAACGACGCGCACGCGTGGGTTACGCGTACGCGTGATGTGGCTTGTGCTTCTAGCATGCTTCCAGCGCTACTCCCACTCAACTCTCTGTCAAATTTTATTTTTTTCACGCACATGCATATGATGCGTACGCATCAGCGACGCTTGTGCGTCGTGTGCTCCTCTTCTTTTTTTTTATTTTTTATTATCGGGTTCTTGTTCTAAAATAGTTGCGTGATCAGAAAATTAGTAAGAACTCAATAAAAATCGATTAGGTAAGAAAACTACTACTACGAAAAACAACTAAGAATGAAAAGGAACGATCATACCACGGTGGGTTGTCTCCCACCAAGCACTTTTACTTAAAGTCCCTAAGTTGGACATGTGGTGAGTTCCTTGTCATGGTAGCTTGTGCTTGTACTGATCCAGGAATCTCTACCAATGTTTGTAATTCCAATGGCTATCGGGATCCCAAACTAGGCGCCTAACACCTTCGAGCAAGTTGAAGCAAGTTACAAGACCCAAAGGGTGTTGATTGTGGGAATGAATTCCAGGATCCCAAACTTTGCCTTTACACCCGTCTTCTTGTCGTTCACCATTGTTTCCACCGGGTGGCAAGCAATCTGAATTCTCACAGAAACATCCAAACAACCGTCTAGACCCATTCAATTGAGTTCTACACCAATTCTTGCACTTCAATTTGGAGCATGCAACCATATTGAACCTTGCTTGACAACTCTTACCACTAACCATCTTTCTTTTACTCTTAATGCCACAAAGAGCTCTAAGTTGACCATCCGTCTTCGGTAGCCCATATTCAAGTGGGAAAGTAAGGATTAAGGATAGGAATTTTACCCACTTAAATGTTGTATTGGATGGTGATGGCTTTGGAAGAGGTCTTGCAAGCTCCACTCCCTTGTGTTCTTCTTTGAATTCTTCTACCTCTTTGCAAGCTTCCTCAATTTCAACCTCTTCCTCTTGGTAGCTTTCTTCTAATTTAATCTCTTCTTCATTGCTTACCAAGGGCATGGGAGGTTGTGCATCTTCCTCTTCTTCCATATGTGAGGGTGGAAAGTTCTCTAATTCACTGGAGTATAAACTCCTTTGATTGGTTTTCTCACTTTCTTTCATAGGATCTTTCATTGTATCTCTTGGGAAGGAATTTTCTTGTTCCTCTTCCTGGTTCTTGATCATCGTCTGCACATATTTCTCTACATTTTTGACACTTGTCTTTATATCATGTAGGCATTCTTTCATGAGAAGCTCAAGATCTTATGGTATTTGAGATGAATAAGGAGATGGTGGCTCTTGATATGCATAAGAAGGAGATGATGGTTCTTGATAAGTGTAAAAAGAGGATGGTTCTTGGTATGAATAGGGAGGAGGTGGTTCTTGATATGAATATGGAGGTGGTGGCTCTTGATAGTTGGAACATGGAGCATTGAAGTTTCTTTAGTTTTGACTTTGCCAACCAAAATTTGGATAGTTCCTCCATCCACAATAATATGAATCACTACTCGGGTGTGAGTAGTAACCCATGTGATCTCTCTCCATTATTTTTTCTTAGCACAAAACACCAAAAAGGATTAAACGCACCATGTGGTAAATAGGAAAGCAAAGAAGAAAGAACAGAATTTTAAGAATTAAAATAAAACTAACTAGGAAACACCAAACTTAATTTCAGAAATTAAGAAAAATATTGGTGCTATTTATTTATTTAATTTTTTTCTTTTTTTCGAATTTTTTTTAATAAAATTTAAATAAAATTAAAACTAAAATGCCTAATCTAAGCAATCAAACAACTGATAGTTGTTAATCACTATCAATCCTCGACAACGGCACCAAAAACTTGGTGCGGTGTTTTACACCCACAAACTAACCGGCAAGTGCACCGGGTCGTACCAAGTAATACCTTACGTGAGTAAGGGTCGATACCACGAGGATTGATGGATGAAGCAACGATGATTGATTGATTGGCTTAGTTAGGCAAGCAGAAAATAGTGTTTGGATGTTCAAAAAGCATTAAACAGTAACTCAGAATATCAAAAGAATAGACAAATAATTAAGTTGGGAATAAATTACGGAGAAATAGTTAAGGCTTCAGAGTTATCTATTTTCCAGATTGATTTTTCTTACTAACTATTTGAATCATGCAAGATTTAATTCATGGCAAACTATATGTGACTAGACCCTAATTCCTTAGACCTTCCTAGTCTTCTCTAAAATTCATTAACTGCCAATTCCTTGGTCAATTAATTCCAATTAGAAGGTGATGATCAAATTCCAGTTTATGTGTCACAAGAATCCTAATTATCCAAAAATAAGGGGATTATATGTCACATATCCCATTAAATACAAACAATTAAAAATTCAGGATAATATGTTTTCAAACTGTTGTTCAAGTAAAGAGCTTTTCCAAGTTATACAAGAACTCAATTAGAACATGGGTCATACTTCCGTTCCACCCAAATTCATAAAATAAAGAACGAAAACAATTATTGAAATATAAATAAAAATATGAATTAAATTAGAAAGATCAAATGAATCAATCCATATATAAATAGATAGAGCTCCTAACCTTAACAATGGAGGATTAATTACTCATGGTTCAGAGAAGAAAATAAGAATTTTGGTAAAATATATAGAGTTCCAATCTGATGGCCTCTAAAGTTAACTAATGGAATCCCTTTTTATAACTGATCCTAATAAATTTAAAATCTAATTATCTAAAATTAAAAATAATATCTTTTCCTATTTTAAAATCAAATTTAAATTTAAATCAGAATTAACTAACTACTCCGCGTCTTGTAACGTGGGGACCACTTGGCTTCACTGGATCCGCACCTAACTTGGGTGCTAAAATGGGGCCCAGAAATCACCCCCAGCTTTTTCTGCGTTTTCTGCACGTGGCGCATGTCACGCGTACGCGTCGATGGTCTTTTTCGCAAGTCACGCGAACGCGTCGGTCACGCACACGCGTCGCTGAGCAAATCTTCAAATCACGCGTACACGTCAGTCACGTGCACGTGTCGCCATGGAAAGCTCTAAATCACGCATACGCGCAGTCACGCGTACGCGTCGCTCCTCGCTGCCATCTCCTTTTGTTCTTGTGCTGTAGAAACTCCATCAAATCCAGCAGAATGCTACCTAAAATAAACAAAATTGCAAAAGACTCAAAGTAGCATCCATATTTGCTAAAAGATAATTAATTCTTTATTAAACTCAACAAATTAGATGCAAATTTACTAGGAAAAGATAGGAAAGATGCTCACGCATCAATAAGCCACTCAGACATGAACCGAGGCCGTTCAGAAGTCTTAACTCATGGTTTACGCATGAGGGTTTCCTGAGGATGGTAAGGGAGGAATGGAGAGGTTTACGAGACGTGCAATTCACGGATAAATTGAAGGCTTTGACAATTCCACTAGGGAGATGGCATAAAGCCAATTTTGGAGACATGGACAAGAAGACTCTAAAGTTTACGGAAGAGATTAAGAAGATTGATGACATGGTGGGTGAAGGAATTTATGATGGAACGTTGGAGGCAAGAAGGAGGGCGCTTGTAGCTTACTGTGAGAAACGGTATGTGAGAAAGGAACTACATTGGAAACAGATGTCGCGCCCAAGACATGTGAGGGACATTGATAAGAACACGAGGTACTTCCATAACCTAGCTTCGGTGAGAAGAACAACAGGATTGATGCATTGGTCATTAATGGAAGATTGATAAAGAATCAAGCTAGGATTAAGATTGCGATTAGGAATTTCTACAAGGACTTGTATCACCAAGAGAAGTCTTCAATGGTGGGGTTCAGAGACGGGCTGGTGGAAATGGTCAGTGAAGAGGATGCTTTGACTTTGGAGATGCAACCGACCACTGAGGAGGTTAGGGAAGCAATTTGGGATTGTGAATCTTCTAAGGCTCACGGAAGTGATGGGTACAACATGAACTTCATCAAGAAGTGTTGGGATGAAATTGGTCCTGAGTTCACAGCAACGGTGTTGGATTTTTTCCAGTCTTCTAGGCTACCAACGGATGCCAATCTCACCTGGGTGGCACTGGCACCAAAGTTTACGGGGGCAAAGAAAATCAAAGATCTCAGGCTAATTAGCATGGTAGGGAATGTGTGTGTATAAAGTCATCTCGAAGATGTTGGTTAGGAGAATGCGAGCGGTAATGCCAGGACTAGTAGGTGAGACACAAAGTGCTTTTGTAAAAGGACAAAAGATTCATGATGGGGCTCTTATTGCTTGCAAAACAGTAAAATGGATTAAAAGGACGAAGAAGGAAGCGGTGATAATAAAGTTAGATTTCCAGAAAGCTTATGATAGAGTCAAGTGGAGCTTTGTGGATCTTGCGATGCAGAAGATGGGATTTGGACGGAGATGGAGAGGGTGGGTCATGGAGTGTGTCAGTACATGTTCCATGTCGGCATTGATAAACGGCTCACCTTCTGAGCCATTCAAGATGGAAAGGGGTCTTCGGCAAGGTGATCCACTATCTCCATTTTTATTTGTACTTGTTGTGGATGTACTACAGAGGATGTTTGGGTAGGCGGTTAGAAACGGCCGCATATCTCCGTGATAAACCCCTATTTTATGATTCATCTTGTGCTTAAATTGAGTGTTTTTTTTATCAGATCTTCACCCATTTATTCATGTAAATTGCATGGTTTTACTATTCCTTCCTTGTTTTATGATATATGAGAAAACATGTTTCCTATGCTTTAAAAATATTAAATTTAATTATCCTTTGTTACCACTCGATGCCGTGATTTGTGTGTTAAGTACTTTCGGCTTTTTAGGGCATGAATGACTTAGAGGATGGAAAGGAAACATACAAAAATGGAAGGAAAAGCTTAAAATGGAGTTTTTGAAGAAACTGGAAGCAACGCAAACGCGTGGACGATGCGAACGTGTGCTTAGCGCAAAGAGCATTGACGCGAGCGCATGCATGACGCAAATGCATGACTCGCGCGAAACACAACTGACGCGGACGTGTGACTGACGCGACCACGTGGAAGAGCAAAACTCTAGACGACGCGACCGCATGACCCACGCGGACGCGTGAGATGCGTGATCTGCAGAAAATACAAAATGCGCTGAAGATGATTTTGGGCCGCATTTTCATCCAGATCCAAGCCCAGAGAATACAGATTAAAGGCTATAAATTGGGGAATCCATCAATTAATCTAGGTCATCAGAACATACATTCATACATAGTTTTAGGATTTAGATATAGTTTTTAGAGAGAGAGGTTCTCTCCTCTCTCTTAGGATTAGGATTAGGATTAGGATTTCATCTTCTTCAATCACAGGTTCAATATTCCTTTTATTTACTTTCTCAATTTAGTTTATGAACTCTTCATGTTTAGATTGATTTCCTAATTAATACAATTTGAGGTATTTCAGACTTATGATTGTTTTCTCTAATTTATGTTATTCATGCTTGGGCTCTATCCAAATTATTTTCATTTGAGTAGGTTTTATTCTCTTTTGGCTCTGGTTAAGTAATTGGTAACACTTAAGTTATCAAACTCAGCAGTGGTTGAAATTGGCAATTGCTAATTAATTTGGATCGCTCTAAAAGTTGACTGAAACTCGAGGATCAATTTAATTATTCCACTTGACTTTCCTTTATCTACTAAGGGATAATTAAGTGGGATTAAAATCCAATTCTCAGCACACCTGATAAGGATAACTAGGATAGAAATTCCAATTCTCATACCTTGCCAAGAGTTTTCTTGGTTTTTGATTTACTAATCCCAGCAGTTTATTTCTCTTGTTCAAAACCTTTTCAAAACCCAAAAACACTGTTTTCCATAACCAATAATAAAACACACCTCCCTGCAATTCCTTGAGAAGACGACCCGAGGTTTGAATACTTCGGTTATTTATTGGGTTTGCTTAAGTGACAACCAAAACTTTTGTAAGAGAGGAATTCTTGTCGATCTAGAAGCTATACTTACAACGGGAATTTATTTGTGAAAACTCTAGATCGCGTGAGAGTTTTGTTCTTCAAAATGGCGCCGTTGTCGGGGAATTGCAAACGTGTGCCTTATTATTGGTTATTGTAAATATTTTTCTTTTACTTGTTTATTTGTTTTTGTTTCCCCCTTCTTATTTCTAATAGCTACTATGAGTTCTCACCCCTCTCACTTTGAGTTTGGTTCTAATTTTGTTGAAAGGAATGGAAGCTATAACAGGAATATGCATCACGGTCTAAGCAATCAAAGATGGATGGAGCCAAGAGGATATGATCAACCCTTTAGGCAACAACACCTTCCAAGATATCATGGACAAGGACCATTCCACAATGCATACCAAGTTGATAGATATGGTGGACCCCCTAGTAGTTACCAACAAGCCCCACCCCGTGCTCATAGACCATCCTCTCAACATAGCTTCGAACCACCACACTCACAAGCTCCTTTTTACCATTCACCACCGTATGATCCTTATCCGCCCCAATTCCAATCCAATTACTCCCTAGAACCACCACTTCCCCATGTACCATGTCCATATCCATCACCTTAAGAATCACAGGCTCGCTTCGAAGAATCAGTAGATCAATTTCATGCAACCCTTCATCAACTGGAGCAAGAAATAAATCAATTATCTTCCAGACGTTTGAACACTCAAGGAATTCCCATGGTTTCATGTGGAGAATCTAATGAAGGACATAGTACGAAGGAGACATTAGAGACTCCAATGAACAGTAAGGAGCATGACCTTGTTCTAGAACAAGTGGAGGAAGCCCAAACTATCCAAGAAGAAGAAGTACTGGTTGAAGACTTAGGAGACGCTGAACCCCCATGGGATTCCAGAGTTGTGGAAAATTCCGTCAAGGACGTTACAATTGATGCTAAGGAGGATAGTGCACAACCCCCAAGGCAGCTACTTCATGAAGAACTGGACGGAACAACTCCAGACGCAAGTCTCCTTGAGAATGATAATCACGAGTCAAGTTCTCTTAGTAATGAACTTGCAACCGCAAGTGAATTCTTTGAGCTAGAAGAATCTTCCCCAAGTGAATACGAAGATGATGCAGAGCTAGACTTCTCTCAACCTCCCAATTATAACTCAAGTGATGGGAAAGATGTCAAAGACTTTAATCAAGACATGTTTGACATTGAAGAAGTTTGCAAAGAAGTGGAAGAATTTACAGAAGAACACAAGGGAGTAGAGCTTACAAAACTACTGGAAACACATATTCCAAGGCCATTACCACCCAATACAAACTTCAAGTGGGTAAAATTCTTAGCTTTTATCTTTACTTTTTCACTTGAATATGGTTTACTTGAAACAGATGGCCAGTTCAGAGCTCTTTGCGACTTTAAGAGTAAAAGGGAAAGGACTCGCACTCAGAGCTGGTATGCGAGATTCAATGAGGTTTCACACTTCAATTTAAGGTGCAAGGATTGGTGTCAAGCTCAACTGAAAGGATCTCGAAAGCTATTTGGTCACTGCAGTGAGAATTCAGATTGCTCACCACCCAGCTGGAAAAATGCAGATCAAGACAAACACGGGTGTAAAAGTAAGGTTTGGGATCCTAAAATCTATTCTGAAATTCAATACCCCGGGAGCATGGAACCCTATTTGAAACTGCTCCAAGGCTTTACGTGCCTTGTTTGGGACCCCGGAGGATGCTGGAATTCTAAACATTGGTGGAGATTCCTGGATGAATTCAAGCATAAGCCACCATAACAGGAAGCTCATCAAATGTCCAACTTAAGGACCTTAACTAAAAGTGCTAGGTGGGAGACAACCCACCGTGGTATGATCGTTCCTCTTCTATTTTAGTCTATTTTTGAATTTTGATTGAACCTAGAATTGTGCATAACATTCATTGCATTCTGCATTCTGCATAATGCAAAAAAATCACCTCACACGAGCGCGCAGGCCACACGTGGGCGTGGAATGGAAATCGGCGTAAAGATCCAATGCCCAGAGAGTTGGGCTGGAATCGTGCGGCTGGTATGCGTTTAGCACAGAACGGACGCGAACGCGTCAATCGCATAACACTCATCCCACGCGAAAGCGTGAGCGACGCGTCCGCGTCGCATGAATATTATGGCCCCCTAAATGGAAACAGAGAGTTGCGCCAAAACGATGCTGGAACTGTGTGTCTAGCACAATTCACAGTGACGCGTTCGCGTGCCTCACGCGTCCGCGTCACCCTTCTTTTGCCCAACTTACACGATCGCGTCCATCACGCGACCGCGTCAACCCCTTTCACCCTAATCACGCGATCGCGTGCTCCACGCGTTCGCGTGGATTTGAATCCACTAAACCCCAATCACGCGAACCCTAGCCCGTCGTGCCCCCATTACCCCCTCCTTCTCCTTCCCCCTCTGCAACCATCCATCACCTCGAGCCGCCCAGAC
>NC_029776.3:12713260-12771895 GCF_000817695.3 Arachis duranensis
CAACAACCTTCGCCCCCTCCGCCTTCTTTCCCCTCCCTCAACCTAACCTAGTACTACACCCCCTGCCCCCATTCGGCCACCGCCGTGCAGCCACCAGCGCCAGTACTCCCCTCTCTGTTTCGTATTCTAATCCTACACACACTAGGTTCCGCTGAACACCGATTTCTCTTTCATCAATAGTTAGTTGCATATTTTTTTAGATTCTGTTCAAATTAGGATAGTTAGAGATGCATGATTGTAGTGGATTCTAGGTGGTTAGGTAGTTAGGATGTGGTTAGTGGATTTAGGCCCGATAATTATGCCGTTCTTGATTACCTGTTTTATCTATTTCGCAATTTTGATCTAGCTGTGATAATAATTCTGTTCATATACTGTTCTTCATATTTCATGCTGCTATTTACTATTCCTATATTTGTGATTTTTTGCAGCATTATTTAACTTTTATATGAACTGTTTTTCTTGCTATTTATTACCTAGGACCATCCAATTTTAGCCGGAATGCTGCCCAATTTTCTGCAAATTATTTCATTTTTTTTCCATTCATGTATTGGTTTTGTCAAATTTTGAATTTTGCCCTACTTGGCTACAACCAAACCAATTCATGAATGCACGGGCTAGCATTCTTATTCCATTTGATTCCCTGGTTAATAATTTGCATTATTGATGATTTTACTCTCCTTTTCCACTTCCCTTATCTATATGAATTATCATCTATAAGCTGCAAACCTTGCTTGAATATGAGTTGATTATTCTTTCAATTTGTGAATCTCTTGTTAACTAGGAAACCCTTTATCATGCCAATTCCTTTAACTATCTTTTTACTAACTCACTATTTTTACTTTTTAACTTCCTCTTTACCTACTAACCACTTTAACTTTCCAACTTCTCTTTTTTACCTGATCACTTTAACTTTCTAACTCAGAGCATGATCATTGTTTTTCCTAATTAACATGACTTCCACTTATCATGTATTTTGGATTGTGATTTCTATTTTCAGACTTTTCCACTTGCGTACAATCCACAATGCACATACATTTAACTCATTTCATGCTTCTCTTACTCTTTTGCCAATCTGTGCTTATATTGCTATTATTCTATTTGCCTACCTGTTTTCCTGCTTTTATTCTTCCATTATATCCTGGAATTCTTGTTTTTCAGGATGTCTGACCTTCCAAACAAAGGAAAGGGCAAAGCAAACATTGGCAAAAAGAAAAGAGGCGAATTCTCTATGTCCATCCTTGGCATCTTACATGATGATTCCTGGCAGGAGAAGAACTTTATCCCACAGGAAAAAGCTGATCAGTTGGTACCTACAGCTGACCCGGTTAAATTTGCAAACAAATATTGTGAGCTAAAATACCTAGTTTTTACCACATCCAGGAACCTATACCTGGAAAGGACACTCAAAATTCCAGAAGAACTCAAGAAGTACACTTCAGACCAAATTAAACAGAGAGGCTGGTTCTTCCTGGAGAGAAACTTGACTGAGATCAACTCATCCTGGATCAGAAAATTCTACTATAACTACTTTAAGACATCCTTGGATGTAGTATAGCTCAGAGGCAAGCAAATTCTGGTTACTAAGGAAGCAATTGAAGACATCCTCCAACTCCCACCTAAATCAGATCAGCCAGACGATTACCAAAGGGCTGAGGAGGATATGAGATTCATGAGATTTGACTAGGATGCAGTGAAACGGGCTATAGTTCTTGATCCTACTGTTCCATGGGTCATGGGCAAGAGCACAGTGGTACCTAAGGGAATCAGGCTAATATATCTGAATGATGAGGCTCGACTATGGCAGCAGATTCTGAGTAACTACGTAATGCCGAGCCCTCATGAGACAGAGGTGCCAGCTGCTATGATTACCCTCATCTGGTGTGTGATGATGGGTAAGGACCTATATCTGCGCCGCTTCATCCGGCATTACATGACCAGGGTCCATGTCAGAGGCACCCTCCCTTTTCCATTCCTGATTACTCAGTTGGGTCGCCGAGCTGAGGTACCTTGGGAAATTGCTGATGAAAAGCCATCCGCCGCGGACTGTAGGAAGATCATCCCTCACAGTAGAAAGTTTCAGGCTCTTGGCTACCAACCTCCGTTTCTCACTGACTCTGCTGAGGCAGCTACATCTTTGGCTGCCCCGTCAGCATCCACTGCCCCAGCTCCATCCAATGCACCTCCACCTGCTCCTGAGCCCGTTTATCGTCTGGTGCACCGACTCTTTGACCGCCTAGACTAGATGGAGCACCGCCACCAGCAGCAATTTGAGAGATCTGAACGTTGCAACAGGCGACGTTATAGGAGGTCTGAGCGTCGCCACAAGCGACGCTATGAGCACCTTAAGATGATGATCCGATTCGGTTGCGACATTCCCTCCGAGCCCGACACACCATCAGACACATCTGAGGATGAGACGAGCGATCATGAGGAGGAAGCACATACCCGGGCTAAGCAGGCAGCACCTGAGCAGGCTGCACCACACCATGAGGAGCACCACCACCTACAGGCCGCAGATCCGGAGATTCCTCTACAGACAGAGCCTCCGCTTCAGCATACCGCTCCTCCTACACTCACAGGGACTGCGGACCCTTAGCCTACCTTCGAGACACCAGCAGCCCATCTTTCCGGAGTGACACTTCTTCACACCCAGTTTGAATGAGCATCGAGGACGATGCTATTATTTAAGTGTGGGGAGGTTCCCATCTCTGGCATATTTTTTGGTGAACCACTATAAGACTCTTTTATCTTATTTTGTTCATTTTCTGTATTTTACTTTATTTTATCTTTTAGTACTTATACATTTTTCTTTTGCTTTTTCTACATTTTTATGTTCTTTTTTTGCATTTTGCATTTTGGGCTGTATATATCTTAGATATTTTAGCTTAATTTGCACTTTTAGACTACTAGTTATATATTAAGTGGATTAATTAGTATAGTTTACCCCTTTTAGCATATGATAATTGGTTTAATTGAAAATAAAAAGGAGTAAACTAGAGACTTTAGCATAACAGAATAAAACAATCCACACACCTTGTATATATAGCATTACATGTTAGTTAGTTAACAATATTTCTTCAAGGAGAAACACTAAGATTTTAAGGGACACCTTAAGATTTACATTGGGTTGAATGGAAACTCTTAATTTCTACTTGCATGACATACATAACTGATATATGATTTATGAGTTTGAGAACACACAGCTCGTGAGTTTTGAGCTTAATTATATGGTTACATCAAATCATAAATTTCATTCCTGTGTGTTTTGCACTTCTTTTCTATGCTTGCAATCTTTATTTTGTTTTAATCTATATGTCCAATTATAGAATATAGATGCATACCAAGAGATGATTGAGGCCATTATTTGTATTTGTGCCCACTTGTCCTAAATAAACCTACCTTTTATGCCATCCTTGTTAGCCCCCTTGAGCTTTTTAGTCCTCTTCTATTTTATAATCACATTACTAGCCTTAAGTAGAAAAACAAAATAAAAATCCCAAGTTGAATCTTTGGTTAGCTTAAGATAGATATTGTGTAAAATTTAAGAATGGAAAATTTTATGGGAACATGGGATGACATAATAAATTAGGGATTTGTATTAAATAAGATGTTTCAAAAATTTGGGAAGCATGCTCATGTGAAATCAAAACAATTAAATTACCATGTGCATCGAAAAAAATATTTAGTATTTAAATAAGGGGATACAAAAATTACCCCGAATGCAATTACATACATCCTTACCCTTACCTCAGCCTCATTACAACCTAGGAAAAGACCTCATGATTTTTGTATGTCTATATTCAATAATTGTTGATTGATTAGAGGAAAAACAAAGTTTAAGAAAGCATGACTAGAAAAGAAGAGAGTGATTAACCCCAAACACTGAGTGACTAGAGAGTAAACACACAATCCAGTGAGGGTTCAATAGCTCACTCTCATATGTCCATGTTTAATTATTAATTGTCTTGCAAGTTGTGAACTATCTTAACTCAACTCAATTGTAACTGTGCTTTAATATAATTTGGCCCTAATTGCACATACATGATTCCTTGAAGATATGAATTAATTTGACTACATGTATGCTTTATATATAGGTGAATAATAACTAGAACTGCATGACTCATTTAGGTAGTTGCATTTAGAATAAATTGCATTACATAAGATTCCACTGTTTTACCTTTACTCTTTTCTCTTGGATTTAGCATGAGGACATGCTATTGTTTAAGTGTGGGGAGGCTGATAAACCCCTATTTTATGATTCATCTTGTACTTAAATTGAGTGTTTTTTTATCAGATCTTCACCCACTTATTCATGTAAATTGCATGGTTTTACTATTCCTTCCTTGTTTTATGATATATGAGAAAGCATGTTTCCTATGCTTTAAAAATATTAAATTTAATTATCCTTTATTACCACTCGATGCCGTGATTTTGTGTGTTAAGTACTTTCAGGCTTTTTAGGGCATGAATGACTTAGAGGATGGAAAGAAAACATACAAAAATGAAAGAAAAAGCATAAAATGGAGTTTTTGAAAAAACTAAAAGCGACGCGAACGCGTGGACGACGCGGATGCGTGCTTAGTGCAAAGAGCATCGACGCGAGCGCATGGATGATGCAAATGCATGACTCACGCAAAACACAACTGACGCGGATGCGTGACTGACGCGACCGCGTGGAAGAGCAAAACTCCAGACGACGCGACCGCGTGACCCACTCGGACGCGTGACATGCGCGATCTGCAGAAATTACAGAATGCGCTAAAGATGATTTTGGGCCGCAATTTGATCCAGATCCAAGCCCAGAGAACACAGATTAAAGGCTATAAATTGGGAAATCCATCGATTAATCTAGGTCATCAGAACATACATTCATACATAATTTTAGGATTTAGATGTAGTTTTTAGAGAGAGAGGTTCTGTCCTCTCTCTTAAGATTAGGATCAGGATTAGGATTTCATCTTCTTCAATCACAGGTTCAATATTCCTTTTATTTACTTTCTCAATTTAGTTTATGAACTCTTCATGTTTAGATTGATTTCCTAATTAATACAATTTGAGGTATTTCAGACTTATGATTGTTTTCTCTAATTTATGTTATTCATGCTTGGGCTCTATCCAAATTATTTTCATTCAAGTAGGTTTTATTCCCTTTTTGCTCTGGTTAAATAATTGGTAACACTTGAGTTATCAAACTCAGCAGTGGTTGAAATTGGCAATTGCTAATTAATTTGGATCGCTCTAAAAGTTGACTGAAACTCGAGGATCAATTTAATTAGTCCACTTGACTTTCCTTTATCTAATAAGGGATACTTAAGTGGGATTAAAATCCAATTCTCAGCACACCTGATAAGGATAACTAGGATAGAAATTCCAATTCTCATACCTTGCCAAGAGTTTTCTTGGTTATTGATTTACTAATCCCTGCAATTCATTTCTCTTGTTCAAAACATTTTCAAACCCAAAAACACTATTTTCCATAGCCAATAATAAAACACACCTCCCTACAATTTCTTGAGAAGACGACCCGAGGTTTGAATACTTCGGTTATTTATTGGGTTTGCTTAAGTGACAACCAAAACTTTTGTAAGAGAGGAATTCTTGTCGATCTAGAAGCTATACGTACAATGGGAATTTATTTGTGAAAACTCTAGATCGCGCGAGAGTTTCGTTCTTCACTCTGCTACTGGTTGGTAGAGATCATATTGAGCTGTCGCACCTGCAGTTTGCGGATGATACGATTCTATTCTGTCCTCCAGAGGAAGAGACTGTTAAAAATTATAGGAGGATTCTCCATTGCTTTGAATTGATGTCGGGGTTAAGTATTAACTTTGACAAATCTAGCTTGATTCCAATCAACTGTGAGGATCGATGGGTACAGCGCATGTGCAGCGTATTGAGCTGTCAAGAAGCCTCTCTCCCAGTTAAATACTTGGGGATCTCGCTAGGAGCTAACCCGAGATTGGTGAAGACTTGGAAGCCAATTATAGAGCAAGTGGAGGATAAACTGAGCATATGGAAAGCCAATTTCCTCAATAAAGCCGGTAAGTTAGTGCTCGTCAAATATGTGCTAAACAGTCTCCCTGTTTATTATCTGATTCTATATAAGATGTCAAAGGCTGTTGTAGAGAAACTGATCTCTCTACAGAGACAATTTTTGTGGAGTAAGGAAGATGGTAAAAATGGTATGGCCTTGGTCAGGTGGGAGTTGGTGCAGACACCGAAAAAACTTGGTGTTCTAGGTGTTGGGGATGCCATAGTGCGCAATACAGCCCTTTTATTTAAGTGGTGGTGGCGCTTTTCTAAGGAGGAGTAGCCGCTGTGAAAGAAGTGGTCTCCTCTTACAATAACCTGGACCCAAATGTGATGCTGTCTTCTCAGGTTCTACCTGTGCGGGGAGGCCCTTGAAATGATATATGCCTGATATAGTTCAGGGATCAACAAGTAAGACAGAAGATGGTCACTGGGCTGTCAATGGAGGTTAGTGATAGAAGAGGGACCCATTTCCGGGAGGATGTCTGGTTGTGTGTTGGTTCTCTGAAAGATCAGTTTCCAAGACTCTTCTCAGTTTCGAACCAAAAAAGATCCGTTATAGGGGACTGTGGATTTTGGGATGGGGTTGAGTGGATCTGGAACTTTCAATGGAGGCGAGAATTATTCCAGTGGGAGTTGGATTTAGTGAACCAGCTACATGATACACTTAGACTGGTCAAACTTACTAATGACAGAGAGGATAGAGCCGTGTGAAAATTTGATAAACAAGGAGTATTTTCTACTAACTCTTTTGTGCAGGTTTTGCAGGCGGAAATAACTCCGGAGGATATAACAAGCTACAGCTTTACCAGAACAATTTGGAAAGGGCTAGTGCCACCAAGAGTTGAACTACTTGTCTGGTTTGTATTGACTGGGAAGGTCAACACTAAGAAGAGGTTGAGTTGGTTTGGGGTCATCAACCAGGAAGATGTTATTTGAGTGTTATGTAACAAAGGTGTTGAAAATGGTCACCATTTATTTTTTGGTTGCAAATTTTTTTGGCAGGTTTGATGTACTTAGCTATCATTTGTTGGTAGGCAATGGACGTGCTCAGGGACATTGAGGGAGCATTTCCTAAGCTGGACTAAGATATCCTATAGCAAGGAGGTGCGCAAGAATTGGATGGTGTGCTTCTGTGTAATTATTTGGAATATCTAGCTAGAAAGGAATATAAGGATTTTTCAGCATAAAGGAAAAAGGGGTTGAAGAAGTTACTAATCTGTGCTATACAAACTACAAGGAGTGGCTAAGTGTGGATCATTTTTATTGTTGATGGCAATGTCGGAGATGACAAAGGATAAAGATTATCGCTCTTGTGTTGCCTAATTTCTTTCCTTTTTGATTGTTTATTACTTCAGTTTGTTGTTTTTCATACGTTGTGTTGGGCTACTTTCTTTTGTTGTTTTGGAGTGAAGAGACTTATATTTATCATGTAAACGAGAGACGAGGGACGAGGGACGAGATGGATATATATCATCTAAATCTAAATAATATATATCTAGAAAGCTTACTAAACAAGTGAAAGAGAGTAACCCAACTATTTTAGCCCCAATAAAATACACTTTAAATTAAAATAATCGAAATTTTTTTTTCTGTATGTAACTCTTGTTAAATTAGATATAGACAGACTTCTGATAAATTGTACCTCTACGAGTATAATATTTCTTTTTCGAGAATTACATAAGACTTTTGTACATTTAAAATTTATTTTATTGATATAATTATTTATGGTGAATATAATCTTCACAAGAAAATGTTTTATGTAAAAATAATAACTAAAATATTAATATATATTATATTACATCATTTTAATTAAATATGTCAAATTATATAATATTAATCAGACAACATCTTTATTTAAAAATACTTTTATACCAATAGTCACCAAATTTTATTTTTCTCTTAACTACTTAGAATAAAAATCCACTCTTGATCTTTTCAGAAACTAAATTATAATCATTTAAAAGAAAAATTTTTTTATTTTATTTTTCTTTTACTCCTCTCATGTTTAATATATTTTTATAAAAATATACATATATATATAATATTTTTTGGCATTTTTATTTTATTCAAATTTCAACTAAAATCAAATAATTATGTTAATTAAATAATATCCACTAAAACAATTAATATTTTTTTCCATTCCTTTATTATATTATTTGATTTATTTCAGTATTTCTCTTGGACGGTCAAGAAAGTTAGAAAATAGGAATTCAATTATCTAAACAATAAAAAATATTAACAAGGATACAAATTTAATTTGGTCATTTCCATTCATTTCTTCGTAAACCTCAAAATATTCAAAGATTCACAGTAAACAATAAAATTCAATTCATTTTTCTAGAAAATTAATTATTATTCATGATTTAAAATAACTATAATATATTACAGTTGGGCTACATATTCAAATAATTTTTTTATCCAAAGTCCAACCAAGCAGGTCCAATACCAAAAAAATTCAATCTGATTAATGAAACGTGTATTATACATGCGAAAATGCCCCAAACGTTACCAATTCATTCGCACTCGAATATAAAAAACGTTCCTTCTTCACATTCAAAACTGCTATTGGAGAATTTTAAATCTCTCTCAAAATCTCTCAAACCTTGTTCGTATTCTCTGCTACTACAGAATCGGGTGGAGCTTTCGATACGAAGAAGAAAAAACACATAAAAATAAGAACAGAGGCTCCGTAAGGTATTAGAAAAACTATTGTTATTATGTTCATTTAATTTCTCATAAATCTTACGTTTCTTCTAGTTTGATTTAAGGTTTAATAGATCGAGTTAGTTCGTTTAGTAGATCGAGTTTCTCTGATTCTATTTTTTCTTCGTAACTAGGGCATACAAATAAAAATGTGTTGTTAGTTTATTAGTTCTGATAAATAATTCGTTTATCACTTAGTTTAATTGAGTTCATTTGCATGCAGAAATGTTTTTCTTGCTGATTAAATGTTTATCACGTTTTATTCAAATATGAATAGAATTTGGTTCATTTGGAAATTAAATTAGGTTCACTTGATTGTACTATTAAGTATTCACTTGAGTTCATTTGCAAGCAAAAAATGATTTGAAATGTGTTTTTCTTGCTGATTGAATATTTATCACATTTTGTTCAAATCTGAATCGAATTTGGTTTATTTGGAAATTGAGTTAGGTTCACTTGATTCTACTGTTAAGTGTTCAACAAATTTGAACCAAATTTGGTTCATTTGTGAATTGAGTGAGGTTTACCTGTTAAGTATTGACCAAATCTTTTTTTACTTACAGCAAAAATGAAAAAGATGACGATATCAAAAAAGGAGAAGTCGCACTATAAAGTAAGCATATACACATTAAATCAACTCTATTTTTGTATTATAAATATATCATAACATACTGTTCCAAATCCTTGTAGAAAACTCACGATCTGAGATGCCAAACAAAATCAATAGCTAGGGTGCTCAAAGAAATGAGTGTGAAACAGAAAAATATTATTGAAGAAATGGGATTCGGTGCAGTGGTACATATCCTGGGATTAAACATCTCTCACAAGCTCTTGAGGGAATTGATTCATTCCTATGATGCCTATAATGGATGCGTGGAAACTCTTTGTGGCAAAATATGCATAACACCTTCTAAGATAAGAGATGCGCTGGACAAAAATTTTGGTGTATTACACTTTCCACCTTTTACATTTATATTTTTTTATCTCTTTGTTATTCCTTTAATTTAATTCGGTTCATTCGTTGCTTTATTTTTGGTTCATTTTGAATACAGAAAATAAAACTGAGCCCTTTTCACTGATTTGTTTATATTGAAATATTATAAGGGATCATTTTCCTGAAAAAAGTTGCATATAGCAAACTGAGTAAGCAACATAAGGAGATAATTGGCAGCTTCAAAGGTGCTACTTTGGCATCTTTGACAAAATCTGTCATTGAAATGAGTGTTGAAGGGGAGGAAAACCAGCTGAAATTCAAGAGGACTTTTGTCGTCTTCATCCAGAAATGCTTCTTGCTACTGACGACAGTAAGCATGGTCTCCCCGATCCATAAGCCTCCTTCCTTTCATGTGGACACCATCCAACAATGGGATTGAACATCTCATGTGCTAAGCTTCCTGAGGAAGGAGATCAAAGCCCAAAATTAAGGAAAGAAACATTTCTTTGATGACTGTGTCTTTGTTTTAATGTTAATATATTTCTATGAAACGAAGTTCCTTCGACCAGAAGCAGATGACGCTCCCGGGCTACCATGGGTGGCCTACTGGACACGGAGGAGGATGGTCGAACGGATTGCTATGGAACAACTGATGTAATGGTAAATTAAACAAAAAAATTTCTTGAAAATTCGGTTCAAATGCTTCTAAAATACTGTGCTAACTAAATAAGTTTATGTTTTAGGGACTTGTGAACAGAGCATAATTAAAGGGAGGAGAGACAGAAGAAAAGAAAGTGGAAAATAAAACAGTTTTTTCTGAGGGGGAAAAAGAAAGAAAAGGAGAAGAAAGAAAAAAAGAAAATTGTCATTTTAGATTTGTCTTCAGAAAAAGACAATTTATTTTGAATCTGAGTATATTTCTCACCATCGCTTATAGAAAACTATCTATTTATTTAAAGTTTTATATTGTTATTTTAACAAAAATTTTTGAATGTATTGCAGAGAAGAAGAAGAAATCAAGAAAACGCCGCCAAAGAAAAGAAAACAACCACAAAGGATGGTGAAAAAACAAACCAAAATAAGGAAGATTGTTTTGTCACATTCAGAAAGCAAAACTAAATCTGAAGACGAGTAAGTTTCGGAAATGATTATTTTTAGTTCATTGCTACTTTTATTTGAGGTTCATCTGGTTTAGTTTTGCTTGTATTTGTTGAAAACTGTTCATGTGTGCTTGTTAAGTTAATTACATTCGATGTGTTTTTCTTGATAATTGACTCTATTTGACTGCTTGTTTAAATCTGAAATAAATTCGGTTAATTTCCTTTTTAATTAAGGTTCATCTTGGTTTTAAGGCAAAAATTATTGTATGAATTTTCAGAAGTGAACAAGTAGAGGATAGGACTGCTAAAAAAAGAAAACAAATGTTGGAGCTGATAAAAGAAAGAGTAAAGTATCGTTTTTGTCTCCAACATTTGGGGTAAGTCTCAAAGTTGTCCCTAACAATTGAATCATCCTATTTAAGTCCCTAACGTTTCAAAATTGACTCAATGTTATCCTGTCGTTAGGAATCTGTTAACGGAATTGACGGCAGGACAAAATTGAGACGATTTTAAAACGTTAGGGACTTAAATAGGACTAACACGTTTGGGACAAAAACGATACATATAAATAAATTTAAATTTTATCCTTCAATAATATCAATTTTTTTATGGTACATAGTTATTCAATTATTTTTTAATCACATCTAAGTAAATTACACTTAATCACATTAATTTTATTCTAAATAAATTTATTTTTTTTATAGTTTTATTCTTAAAAAATTTTACTCATCATAAAATATTTGTAAAATGACTAGTAGATAAACTTGTGGAAAAAAAATGATAAATATACAATAAAGTAATGTGATTCTAGTCATTTTACAAATATTTCATGATGAGTAAAAATCTTTTAAGAGTAAAATTATAAAAAAAAATTAGAATAAAAATAATGTGAGTAAGTGTAATTTACTTAAATGTGATTAAAAATAATTGAATAACTATGTACCATAAAAGATTGATATTAGTGAAGGATAAAATTAAAATTTATTTTTATGTATCATTTTCGTTCCCAACGTTTTCGTCCTATTTAAGTCTCTAACGTTTCAAAATCGTCTCAATTTTGTCTTATCGTCAATTCCGTTAACATATTCCTAACGATAGGACAATATTGAGTCAATTTTGAAACGTTAGGGACTTAAATAGGACGATTCAGATGTTAGGGACAACTTTGAGACTTACCCCAAACATTGGGGACAAAAACAATACTTTATTCTAAAAGAAAAAAGAACAAAGAGAAAAAATGATGGAGCTGAAAAAACAAATGTTGCTCCGAATGACTGTCACTCAACGGATGCGCGATATGATTTATCGCAAACGTAAGATTGAATTTCTTCTATAAAGTTCTTTTTCTTTCTCTGCTAACTTTTCGTAAAACCTCATGTAATATTTTGGATTTATTCAATAATATTATTTTTTTACTTAGACTGCCGACTGTAAATTTGGGCAGCAAACCTATGTTACAAACACAGACAAGCTTGGCATCGTCTATAAATGCACCAAGCAATACCAAGTAATTCCTATTAACTTTTATTTACATCTTGTGCTTTTATTTACAATATCTTGGTTGATGATTTACTTTCGTATCTTTTTTCTTAGAAAAAATACCCCTGAAATTCCCAGTTATAATTTTTAGAACAAAAAATTGAATAAAAAACAGAGTTTACATGAGCTTCAAATCTGAAGTAAATTTGGTTCATTTCTAGGTTTAATCGAGGTTCATTTGAATCCAAAAATGAACTTGATGTATTTTTAATCCTCTATTTTTAATCTTGGTTGATGATTTTAATTTGGTATCTTTATTATTAGGAAAAATACCCCTGAAATCCCGGTGAGAATTTTTAGAAGAAAGAAATGACATAAAAAAAAAGGAAAAACAGACTTTACAAACTCCAACTATGTAAGTTGAAATATTTATGTTGGTCTTATAGATTTAGGTAATAATTTTTGTTTAATTAATCACACGGAATTTTTGTTTAATCACCAGTAGCACAACAACTAATCCTCAACTACAAATCATTGCGGTTCGAGAAAAAACTCATACTCAACCTCTGGATATGTGAGTTTTTCAAGTGCAGCTTTCAGTTTCTTAGTTTCTATTCTAATCATTCAACATTAACTTCTTTCTTGTTTACCTTGCCTAGAGTTCCTATTGCAGTGTCTCTTTCAAGTTCTCTTGTGGAAGAGATAATAAAACATCAAGAGACCTTTACCTATGTTCCTTCAGAAAGTCAAATAGAAGAAGCTTCTATTAATGAGTAAGTTGTACTTAAAATTCTTTGTATTAGTTTTGATGGTATATGATAATAATTTCGGTTCATTATTGAACTCTTTTTTGTTTCATCCAGCTATCCTCTGGAACCACAACAGCAAGTCAATAAACAAGCTCCGGCAAGGCAATCGAAATAAGAAGCACCTCTTAATGTGTAAGTTCTAATTAAAATCTTTTTTATTAGTTTTGATGGTATATAATAGTAATTTCGGTTTATTCCTTAGTTTATTTGAGGTTCATTTGAATATAGAAATGAATTCGATGTGTTCTTCTTGATGATTGAGCTTGTTTGACTATTTGTTCAAATCTGAAGTAATTTTGGTTCATTATTGAACTCTTTTCTATTTATTACAGCTGCCCTCCAGAACGCCAACACCAAGCCTATGAAGAATTTTTCGCAAGGCAAACAGAGTAAGAACCTCCATTAAATGTGTAAGTTTTAATTAATATTCTTTTTATTAATTTTGATGTTATATCATAATGATTTTGGATTATTACTTAAAAAATTTTTTGTCGTCTTGCAGTTCTCCCCGTCCTTTGCATTGGGAAGATGATTGGGGTGCACTTTCCTTTAGCCTTGGCATAAGTCCCCTGACCTCTCAACCAAGTCTCCCGACCTCTCAACCAACAGTAACACAACTTGAAATATTGGCAGAGGCGGTGATGGATACTAGGATGACAGCAACATTACAATTTGCTGAGAGAATGAGTGCGGAGCCGAGTTTGAGCACCCCCTAAAGGGTACAAGACTCCGAAGAAAGAAAAAGAAATAACAGAGGAGTTGAGAGAGAAGTATTATCATTGGATGATACAAGTAAAGGCTTACAAAGATACCACCAACGAGTATGACACGATATTCATGTTGGACCATGAAACGCATTTAGAGGGGGCTAGATTCCACTTCATGTCTCTAACACCCGGACAATATGTAAAAAATATGATAAATTCTTTGCTTATTACATTAACATTAATGATTTTTCTAAAAACTTTTATACCCATATATCTAATAAATTTTCTTCCTATAGGTGGTCAATGCAATGTGTATGCTTCTCAACGACAGAAAATGTCACCGATTTGAGGAAGAAATATACTGCTTACCGACAGATATTATGGTGAGCCAAATTTTTTATTCCTCAAGTAATTTATTAGTTTTGATAAATAATTCATTTCATCTGTTAGTTTAGTTGAGGTCATTTGTGAATTGAGTTAGGTTCACATCATACTGCTGCTAAGTATTCATCAAATCTGTTATTCCTTAAGAAATTTGATTCATCTGTTTGTTTAATTGAGTTCATTTGCATGCAAAAATGAATTGAAATGTGCTTTCTTGTTGATTGAATGTATGTGACTGCTAGTTAAAATCTGAAGAAATTCGATTCATTTGTGATTTAACTAAGGTTCATTTTGTAGAGTTTTATATTGGAAAACTATAAGGAGAAGTACATTGATCCAAAACTAACAAGGCCTACCGATTCACACAATGTACTAGCTATCTCCCTTTTCTTGACAAAAGAAAATTGGCATCGCATCCATTTGTAAGTTGTGATTTCTATAACTTCTTTAATAATTTTATCGCTTGCTATTATTTAGACTGAAATATTCTATCATTTTTCAAAATATCAGCTGTTTGTACCGGTTTTCCATGGAGGACATTGGTGGTTGTAGATTGCCGATGTTAAGAAGAAGACATTCTATGTGCTTGACCTCGTCAAGAAAAAGAAAGAAGATATACCTCAATCAAGAATAACTTTGAACAAATTTGTTGTAAGTTATTTACATAATACATATTTTTGTTGTAAATTATCTTACTTCTAGCCATTATCAATCACTCAGTGTACCTGATTTTACTTTTTGTATCCTTTTTAGGGCTTAATAGTATCCCAGATAAGGGTCTATACTGGAGCAGAACCTTTAATAGAAGATGGAGAGGGCGTGGAAGCATCGTATATTATGATCAGCGATCAACGAACAAAGTAAAATCTTTCTTTGCTATAGTGTTATTATTAATATGTTTTATTGTGTCTCCTATTAATCATATTTTACTTTCTTATTTCTTTCTTAGTTATGATTGCGGGGTATATGTGATGAAATGGTTGGAAACAATCGATCCTGAAAAGATAAAAAAAGGAAAGTATTAATGTAAAAATTAGATATAAGTAAGCAATTTCTAAATTAATAAAATTTGGTTCATTTCTTATTTGAGTTGGGTTCAAATTATGTCATTTCTTTCAATTGAATTGTAGGAAGAAATTGATGCCTTCAGGAGAGAGTATGGTCCAACCATTCTGTTGTAAAAGATAAATAAATTGAGAGACAAAGTCATTGAGGCATCTGAAGTTATAAGACTCCCAAAACCATCCGCTGCCCTATCAAGCCCTTTTTGTAAATTTTCATTTGGGGATATAGAAAGTAAATAAGTTATAGTTTCTTTTGACTCATTGTAATTAACACTAGTTTGTTTAACTTATTTAAAAAAGCAAACACTTTTTCTTTGTCTTATTGTAAATGATAATGTATATATTTAAAAAATCTTTTTTTTAATGTATATATGCTAATGTTAATGTAAATGTTAACGTTAAAAATATATATATTTGTTAAAACTGTCTGGGCTGCTGTATTAAATAAATCTAAGTTCACAGTGAATAGATTCAATGTATTTATCAAACATCAAGAGCCCCCAAAAAACAAATAAACCAAAATTATTACACTAAATAAACCGAAAAAGTTCTATATATGACTATTCAATTTCAGAAACATCTAAATTGTTTGACATAACATAATTGCAGAAGATAATTTGAAAAAGAAAAAACTGACTAGAAAAAGTTCCATTCATTCATTCATTCATATAACCCTCGTTATATGACTAGAAGAAGCAAATCTGGAAAACGAAAAAGTGACTAGAAGAAGTTCCATTCATTCATATTAACCCTCAAAAATATATACATAGAACTCAAATAATGAACCGAAATTTACTAATATATAAATCGAAATTTATGTTAATAAAAATCAAAACTTCTATAATCCTCTCTGGGATAATTCATATCTTGTGCATCATAAAGACTGGAGCTTGAGTGAATCATTGATCCACCATCTAAAAGGTTCAACTGCAAAAAAAGAAAATAAATCATATATCAACAAAATGCACAAACAAATTTTTCCCTAATAAAAAGCAAATCAATGTTACCTCACTTAGAGCTGGCTTTTTCAATTTCTTTGTTGCATTTGCGATCTTTTTTTCTATATTTGATCCCAATCTGTTCTTGAGATGGCCTCTTGTTCTAACACATGGGGTTTTGAAGCTCGTTAACATCACTCAATGCGGCGTCTTCGTGAGATAACGAACTTTTATCTTTACTTTTTGCTTAATATTCTTGCATCTCGTCCATGATATTATCAAAAGTCCGGTGCAGAATTCCGGTCAGCTCCTTGAATTCTAATGCAAATTTGTAAATATTGTGCAACCAAAATACCAAATCATCGAATCTCTTGCTTCTCGGCTCTAATAGAGGCTCGTCTTGGCTGCTCTTGATATGTGTGTGCCTCCTCTTTATGTTCTAACTCCAGGGTTCTAATATATATTTCGGTGCCACTTTATCTACTCGCTCAAAATTTAAGACACTCAGAGAATGACGGTACAGTATACCCCTTGACTCGAACAAGAAGTATTGGAACTTTACTTCTCGTGATATTGCGTCGTAAGTAACAACAAATTTGTTAAATGTGGAGTTAGAAACCTGCTCTATAACTTCGTATGCCGTAAAACCTAGAGCAAAATGTATTGATCTTGTGATACAATTCACCTTTCCTCTGAATTGTGCTTGAACTTCCTTGAACTTCCTTGAACTTTTCGTGATATACACGTGCTAAAATTAAGCCTCTATTGCTGATTTTGTTGCACACGGTATCATGGTGTGAAAATCTGCAACATCAAATTCTCTCTCTTTTTGCTCTCTGCTTGCTAGGCAATTATTGCATTGCTTCACAAATTGAATCAAGGAGCTATTGCGTGTGATAAACTTATTGAAAAATGCATGCATGCTCTTGCTCTTTTGTATGCTTTTCATTTCGACCCAAAAGTGGTGATCCAGATAAACTAAAATCTATAAATGGCGATCTTCAAATAGCTCTGCAGAATAAACCAAAATACACGCACATATAACCGAAAGTTATACATGTTTTCACGGAAAAAGTAACAGAATCAAATAATTCAAATTAAAACCTCGGTTACCTGAAAGCCACTTATTGCTTCCAACACCGTACTTTGTGACAAAATCATTCCAATTTATGTCGAATGAGTCTTTTGTAAACGAGTTCCAAACGACATAGCTCATCTCTTGTTCGATTTTTTCGTGTCACTTGTAGCCGTTGAATTTGCTTGGGATCTTTTTCATGATGTGCCAAATGCACCACCGGTAAATTATTGTTGCCATACAGGTCTCAATAGCCTTTTGCGTCGATGTGTATTGATCGGTAAAAATTTTTTTTGGTCCCTTCACTCCCATGCAACGAAGCTAATATTTGAATAGCCATTTGAATGATTGGATGTCCTTATTTTTTCATTAAAGCACATCCGAGAAATGTCGACTGACCATGGTGATTCATGCCTACAAAAGAACTAAAAACCAGATTGTATCTGCATAAATGGACACTCTCACACAATTATGAACCGAAATGTGTTAGCTCTGTGAACCTAAAAATATGTTCCAGTGAACCGAATACCTGTTTGTGTTGTAAGTGGTATCAAATAAAACAACATCTTCAAAATACTCGTATGCAGCCCTGCTCCTTGCATTGGCCCAAAATGAATTTTTGATGAAGTGATCACCTTCAAGGTTAAGCTCGAAAAAGAAATTTTGATTCATCTCTTTCATTCTTAATAAGTACTTGTCAAATTCTTTGGCATCGTTTCATTCGGAAACATTCCGTACCTCCCTTGTAATATAATTCCTCACATCTTTTTCGATGAAACTTAGTTTGCGATGACTGCCCACTACTGCTATGAATGACTAATATGTTTTACTCAATCTGATTCTGGCTTCCTCGTTGTTTTCAATGGTACAACGCACAAACATACTTAGGTCCTTGTGTTGTTTGAGCATCTCTGCTCGATCTGGACAGCAAGGGTGCGAATGATTCAGAACAACTTTAGAAATGATCCAAATACCAACGTCCTTCAATATATGCATATAAATCCTGGCTGGACAGTTTATTCTAGTTGAGGAATTTGTCTTCAAAGTTGGCGATATCTTGGATTTTTACTTCCACTCTCTACTACATGTAATTAGTTTATTCTTAATCTCATATTCCTTTTGAGTGGTGTTCCTTATTTTCATAGAAAAATCAGCAAGTTTGGAATAATCTTTGTTGAACTTTCCAGCTTCTTCTAGTGTCTTGAAAGTCATCCCAACCTTTGGGACAAATTATTCATCCACAACACACATAGACTGTAAAATGAACCAAAAATATTATCAATGCGAAACCATTGTATAATACTAAATGAATCGAACATTGTCCATTATATAAATTCAAATTCAAACACCTATGTCTAGAATGAACCAAAAATATATTCAAAACGAAACCACTGTATAATACTAAATGAACTGAACATTGTCATTATATAAATTCAAATTCGGAACACTTGCGTCTAGAATGAACAGAGAAATACTATCAAAACGAAACCAATGTATAATACTAAATGAACCAAACATTGTCATTATATAAATTCAAATTCAGAACACCTCTGTCTAGAATTCAGTGATTGCATTCCATTCAATTCAATTCAAAATTGAATAATCCAAACCTCATCCGCTTGATTCGATTTAAAAGAGTAATCCAAATCCCTCTCATTCAACTGATTTGAAGTTGAAGCATTCATTGTTTTGATACACTATCGAAACCTATAAACAAAGAAGATAAATGCAATGCAGATCGAAAAAAACGAAGAAGAACAATGAGAGCAATGAAGAACGACGAGAGCTTTACGTTGAGATAGAAGAATGAAGAGAAGCTTTATGTTGAGGAAGAAACTTTACGTTAATAGGAAGTGGGGGCGCGCGAATGGAAACAACTTAGTTAACTTGGTTAGGAAAATTGCATAAATGTAAAACATTATTGAATATATTAATAGATTAGAATTCAAATTTCAAGAATACGTAAGTAGATTTGGAAATCAGTCTCCTTTTATTCTAATTTACAAATAAAAAAAATAAAAATAAAAATTTCAAAAAAATTCAAATTATTTACTTTTAATTGTTCCAAAATTAAAAAAAATCAATTTTTAAGCAAATTCTACCCCCTAACCTTCCAAACAAACCCTTACTTTATTTCCCCCCCCTACTAGTTTAATGTAAACCTGCTGATTATTTTTAATGACAGATTTTATGCTAATAGCTCGGAGTTAAAGACTTTCTTTTCGGAGTTAAAGACTTTCTTCTTTATCCTTCTGTTTCAAGGACAAATTTCAAAGTTTTTTATTTGAGTTTGGTTTGGTAAAGCTTTTCGAAAAAATGTTTGTACTTTTTAAAAGTTCAAACTCTTCATTTTGTGTTTGATAAATAAAAAAGATTATGTGCTTGTACTTGCAGCTTTTAAAATATTGGAGTATTTTTGAAAGCACCTAAGATAGAACTTTTTTAAAGTTGGCTTGTGCTTTTCAAAATTTAAAGTCTAATATAATCTCATATATTAACTAATTTTTAAATTTAATACTTACATTTATGTCTATTATAATATTTTTAAATTTTAAAAGCTATTTTACGAAACGCAATTGATGGTTTTTGTGTTTATTGAAAGCTATTTTTGATTTGATTTACCAAATATAACTTTTAAAAAATCATCTTTTAAAAGTTAATTTTTATAAACTAGTTATAAAAAGTAAAAACTTTACCAAACTAAAGCTTGATTTTCTTCTAGCCTCAAATTTTCTTCTTTGTGAAAAAAAAAAAAAACACAAAACAAAACAAAAAAACGGAAAACTTTTTTGTTTAAGCTTATGCATGAACTTATAAAGGTTTAATCATGGAGGGTAGAGACATGGTTAGTGGGGTTACGGTGGTGGGATCCGATGGTCCGTCGGGCTACCATGCTGCTCCCAGGAACGACAATCCAGCTCCGGCGGGGGGATCCGCCGTGGCCATGCCGGGAACGCAGGTGGGTGTTCCGCTGCAGCAGCAGCAGGCGGCGGTTGCAGCGGTGGCGGAGAAGAAGAAGAGGGGTCGACCCAGGAAGTACGCAGCAGACGGGTCGGTTACTATGGCAATGTCTCCGAAGCCGATTTCTTCTTCGGGTCTGCCGGCGATGATCGATTTCTCTTCGGGAAAGCGCGGGAAAGTGCGGCCACCTGGCTCTGTCAGCAAAGCCAAGTTCGAGGTTGAGAATATAAGTACAATGAAGAAAACCTCTTGCTTTCAGCCTTTTATATTTGTGTTTTTGAATTTGGCTTTCACTGTTAACTGTGTAAACTGTAAAGTGAGTGACACTAAAAATATTTTTGGGTACTGATGATAAAGAAGCATGCTTGTTTCTTGTTTGTTAAGTATAGGTACTTGGTACTAGATTGTGAGATTGTGTGCGGGTACGTGTTATACAATATATTGGAACCCCATTTTCTTGTATCGTAGCCAATGAATTTGTGGGACCTGTGATGCGCCTTAATTAGCCTTGTGCCAGTATTCATCTGAAAAGTAACTGAGCTAGTATGAACCCGTGGATTCTCTATCGTTTGTTATATAATAGCTCTTTTCTTTGGTAAGTTCGAACCACCCAAATCATGAGAGTTTCTAGTTCTGAATGGGAGATAGGATCTTGTTATGCTACTTCCTGCTAAAATATAATCTGCGACTGTCTTCAACATGCTCTCTGGTCTGTTATGGGGGAAAGAAACTTAAAGCTCAACTAAAATTGAAGGGTAATAGTGTTAAGCTTCGAATGTTGGTGGTACTTGCATTAACATAAGTCATAAATATAAATGATTTTGCTTCAACCTCGTTCTATTGCACATCAGGTCTAAATAGTAAATCCACATTCTTTATGTGGTACCTGGCCAGCTGGCCTTGTGAATTCAAACTACATTTTCATAAGGAGCATCTTCATGTCTGCAATGATTAATTAAGTTTTGAAACTTCTGACCTTTGTTTTCAGGCGAGTGGGTTGGATGCTCGTCAATCGGTGCTAATTTTACCCCCCCATTTCATCACTGCTAATTCCGGGGAGGTGCGTATCAACTATATTCATTGACTATGCTGAGCTTCTATAAGGCAATCAACAATGCAATTTATTTTTCCATACTCGTCTTCATAACTTCCTACCTTGGCAGTGCCATAATTATATTATTTATCTTGGTGTTAAAACTGGAAAACGGAAAGCATGTATGCACAGTTGACAAATAGTGGTTTTCTTATTGATTCACCATGAAGATAATATCGTTTTCTCAGCAAGGACCACGAGCTATATGTATTCTTTCTGCAAATGTAGTCATATCAAGTGTGACACTTCGTCAACCTGATTCTTCCGGAGGTACACTGACATACGAGGTCAGTATTTATGCAACCTTGATCACCAGTGCAATGAAAAAGTATTGATTCATTTGCACCTTCTTACTCATGAGCTGTTTCTGCTATGTTTTTTACCTTCGAATCATGAAAAGATGGTTCTGTATTATTGTGTTGTTAAACAGGGACGGTTTGAGATTCTGTCTTTGAGCGGATCATTCATGCCAAATGATAATGGTGGAACACGGAGCAGATCCGGTGGCATGAGTATTTCCTTAGCAAGTCCGGATGGACGTGTTGTAGGCGGCGGAGTAGCTGGTCTATTGGTTGCTGCAAGTCCTGTGCAGGTAGCTTATGCACTCCCATTATCAGTTAGTTAGTTGCGAGTGCAGGACAATGACAATGTTCATCAATTCTTTGATATACATCCTCCTCAGGTAGTGGTAGGCAGTTTTCTCGCAGGCAAGCAACAGCAATCAAACCACAAAAAGCAGAAATTTGAGGTAATATCAACAGCCACGCCACCCGCTGCAGCCGCTGCTCATGCTAATCTCTCAACTTGCTCTTCCTGGAGTAACCCAACTGATATCAGTGTGTCATTTCCTGGAGGCTAGTTTCATCCAATCAATTCAAATCTGCATTTGCTAGAGCTCATTGTAATGGGATTACTAATTTCCCTAGTTTCATGCTTATTCAATATCCATAGAGTTTGTCCCTCTTAGTTCTTAGCATGCCGGGTTATTGTTCATGTAGAATTGAGGTGTAGCTAAGCTAGTTAGGAATGCTTCTGATCCCTATGGAGCACGTTTGGACTTTGGATAGTAATGGTTATTCCCTAAATTATCAAAATGATAAAATGAATTTAAAATTTTCTCTATATGGAAATCATACAAGTAATTTAAGACTCTCCATCGTCCTTCATTTCGAAATCCTTCCTGATTTTTCCTTTCTATTACCACAATTACTAATTGACTTACATTTTTTTGTCCCATTGATTGGAACATACTGATGTTATTTCTGTCATCATGTCATGCAATTAAATAGCAATAGTCGATCCTATGATTCGTCAGCCTCATACATTTTGATTAATTTAACTTTGCGAAGAAGACAGAAAGAAAAACCAAGATACATTAGCTATGCTAGTTCTACGAGATATTATTAACACTTTCCCATATCATGCAACTAATTAATGGAGTAAATCCAATGTGATCAAATGAGTATGAAAGGTATGCAGGATTTTCATACTGATTTTCCTTATAATTATATCTTATTTTCATGAATTGAACTCATATACATACATATAGACACATACCCATCGTCCGGAGCATGGATTTCAAGAAACAAACAAGTGTATCGTTCAATCGAGTGAGTTGTAGATCATCCTGCATCAAAGTGAATGTTGAATTAAGAATATACATTTTTATTGTAATGCAAAAAAGAGAGGCATTGTTTGAGATAATAAGTCAGTATACCAAAATAGAGAGAGGAAAAGGGAGAAAACAAGATAGATGAGTTTGAGGAGGCGGTGCTTCTTTTCCCAGGACAGGTTGTTGAATATCTCTGTAACATCAACTAAATGCTTTCTTTGCCTATATCTGATATATATCATTTCCAACACATTAAATAAAAAGAAAAGAAGGTGCCATGTCACGTGAAAGTAAAGTAAGTAGGTACTGACAAATGGAGATTGAAGCAGAGGTAAGGAAGAGACAGAAGTGTCAATATCCAATGGGAGTTAACAAGGTAGAAAGAGGTAAGGAGAGCCTGAATAATGAACTCGGGTAAGACCACCATGTTGATTCGAGAAGAGGAGTCATAGGCATTTATGTAATCGAATTCCAGGTCTGCCAGGCACATTAGCTGCAACACAAATATGAATATGAACCATAAGCGAGGGAGATTGAATTCATAGATAGAGATGGAGATGGACCTGGTAAATGAGGAGGGCCAGTAAGGAAAAGAGGAGCAAGAAGGAGATGAGCCACGTTAATATGTCACCCATATCTCTTCTCTCTCCTGTTTCTCCTTAATTTTCAGATTCATTCAGCCTCTAACCTCAGCTCTCTCTGTCTCTGTCACCAATCTCAGATATCTACGCCACGCCCCACAAACACACCACCCATCAAACAACATACACAAAACACTCCTACTATTGTTTCTCTTTGGTCAACCTATCTTATTTCAAACTAATACACTACTATCATAACTGCCTTAAAAAATATGTTGCAATTTTATTTTTGGCCTTGAGTGGATAAACATTAAATCAAAGGCCACACTTTGACCCAAGTGCTATTCTAGGTAAGGTAATAATTAATTTCTTCTAAAATAAATCACTTTTATACAAGCGGAGATCATCACAAGCTTTAATTATATGATTAATCTCTATGTTAATTTCTAAAAGTGTTAAAGTGTAAATGAAGAATATATTGTTGGATTATTAGATTAAAGGTATTGAATTGATAATGCAGGATCGTTGGCAAAAAAATAATAAATTTTATTCTTTTTAAAATTTTTTATTTGAGAAATTAACGATATTAACGATATCATGTATGTATAAAAATCTTAAAAATTAAAAAGAATAGAATGGTTGAAGGAACAAAGAATAAGACAAGACAACAGGACAAAAAAATAAATCAATCATGGCCAGATGTTACATTCGGTGGTGATGAGAGTATGAGATTCAAAGCTTGCAAGAAATATTTTGAAGAAAATATGAAAAATTTGACTCTGCCAGTGCATGTCGACGACTATACTAATAGACACATACACTCAAATAAATTACTCCTACATTGTATTTTAAATTCTGTAAGACAGGAGCAATGCACATATATACAACAAAGCCATTCAACGTTGCACTACTAGATAGTACTTACTTGATGTATTCAGACATACCTCCACGCACGTATCCAAAACTTGACCAAACTCACAAAGATAATTTAAAATAAGGGAAGCACAGAAAAGTGCACTCTCTCTAGAAGTTTGTCCATAGTTTCATGACGACATGCCAACATTGCAATATGATTACATACACTAGTATACACAATGATCGTAAAAAAGGAATGCAATAATTAAAATAAACTGTTGGGAAATGCATGCAAGAATGAATCAACGAATGAATGGGCGTCCGTTAATTAGCCAGAATTAAAAGGTAGGAGGTCTGGAACAGAGAAAGAAATTCCTTGAACCGAGGTTTTTCAACTTGTCATTTGGATTCAAACCTGCACCAGCCCAATAGTGAATGGTTGGTTGGGTGTATATATGTAGAGCATAGGATGACTGGATTGAAGGTGAATTAAATAACGTACTTTGGAGGGTGAAGGGAGAGTAGTGAAGGTCGTAGGAGTGAGGAGGAGTGTCCTTCAAGGGTGGCCTTCTCTTCTCGTAGGCATAAATGGACAAGACTGCCTTAATCAAATCGGCGACGGTGTCTTCGGGGCGCATCAGCACCTGAATTGCTCCCAAGCTATTCTCCACGGTCACCTTTAGTAGCATTTTCGTTGGCCCAACACCACACTCACTCTTCTTCAGGCTCCCACCAGGACTTGACACCGATCCACCCATTTCTTGAGAGAGAGAGAGAGAGAGAGAGAGAGAGATTTTAGTTGATTGCACGTAATGAGAGTTAGGAGTGTGTGTCTGTTGTTGAAGTGAACGTGAGAATGATGTGACTTTTGTGTTATATGGGAGAAGGGACTAGGAAGAAGCACGAAACTTCTTGGAAGGTGCCTTGGTTTTTAACTTTTGTTGGGAATATGTGGAGGCAGCCTCGATCACGTTGCTGATTGCCCACATCAGAATCACTATCACATGACATATGCTACTCACTCTCTAGTGGGAAGAAATTCAGGTGGGTAATTAATTTAATGAGAAGTTTGATAGTTAAAAATAATTAAATAATTTAAAAAAATTTATCTAAATTATTATTTAATAATTTTTAATTATTAATTTTATATAAAAAAAATTGAATTTGGATCTTCTAAAGTTTGAAATTCACTTTAGAGAATAAGGTGTGATCTTCTGTTTTTGAATAGTTTCTCTTTCATATTTATTTTTGGCTTCACCTATGAAATTAATGGTGAGAGATCACACTTTACTCTATAAAATGAAATTCAAACTTTAGAGGATCTAAATCCAAAAAATTTGGTATTAAAACGGGGTTTAAGTTCGAAAGAAAAAATTTAAATACAAACTAGTTGGGATAAAGTAATTTTTTGTCCATCATCAACTAAGATGCTAACTATATCTTTAGGAGGATTATTCCAAACAATCTCGTCATGTAACCAATAAGGATTCTACCAATTTTTGCCAACTCTTATTTATGGTTGTATTTAACAGAAGTGTCTTCGTGAATGTGTCTAATGGAAGTGTCTTTTTTATGGCTGTATCTAATGGAAGTGCCTTTGTGAATGTGTCTCATGGATGTGTCTCCTTATACATGCGTTTTCTAATAGATGTGTCTTTGATCGAATTGAGAAGGTAGAAACGAGATAGAGGGAGCGCGCTGCGGTGGACGGCGACGATGCAGTTCGCAAGGGGGAAGGTGCCGCAGTGGTCCTGCGGAGGAGAAAATTGTACATGCAAAGCGCGTGTTGCAACGACGGATATTGGTTGCGGAGGGGGCACCGACATTGCCCAAAGGATCGTCAGGAGGAGGCTGCGGCAGGGGCGTAGACGCGAACCACTGCACACATTCCGAGCAGTGCAACTAACGGCGTGACGCAGCAGCGGTAGCAACACAGGGAGGGGGTTCTGCGTGCCGATGAAGACGACGGTGGTGAAGGCTCCACGGCGTGACGACGAAGACGACAGTGGCGGAGGGGATGCGACGCGGCGATCGCGGTGGCGTAATGCGGGCAATGGCTTTGTGAAGAGCATGCTCGGCATGTTGTGCGGGGCAGCAACAGTGGAGGCAAAGGATGCAATGCCGACTGATGCCGAGGTGAGGGAGAATGCAGGTACGAGTGACGACGACGCAGTTAGGGATTGCTGCGGAAGAGAGTTGGGTGACACTTTCCTGAATTCACGTTGTAGCTCTCCTCGGTGCGATTACAAATCCTTATAATTCAAATTTTTTATTAATTTAGGTCAATTCAATGCTAATTATAATTGAAATATAATAATTAATTATTGTTGACAATAAGTTGGCAGATAGTATATTGGTACCTTATACTTTTTCTATTCCAAAAGTAGAGACCAAATTCTAATTCTAAACTTTTTTGCGCAAGGTAACCTAAACTTCTGTTGCCTTCTCTATAAATATGTATAAAAAATAATTCTTAATTCCTAGTCCTCTAATTATTAATGTCTTTAATTAAAGCATTTAGATGATTACTCAGATTTTTAAGGTTGTTCAGAAGATAGATAATAGCATTAGAGTCACATTGTATTATAATTCTTTTCAAACTCATGGTCCATGCTATCTTTAGACCTATATATACCTCCCAAATCTTAGTTTTAAAGGCGGTACAGTTGCCAATACCATATGAAAAGCCTCCTATCCAAATTCCATTCCCATTTCTAATACCACATTAAGCTTTTTTATTTTGTCGAGATCATCTGTGTTGAGTGCAACCCAATTGTATGGGGGAGGGTTCCATTTTATCTGTTGCTCAGTTCTCCTTTTGAAAAAGTTCTATTTCCTTCTTCTTTCAAAAGCTTCAGAAATTTCCTTCACCTTCTTTAGTATTTCATTGTGGCATTGAGGCGGTCTAGAGTAACTTTGTTTATGTATCTCCTTGTTCCTCCAGTTCCAGATTTTCTAACATGCCGTGATGAAGACATCTAGCCAGTCCCTTTGATTGCTATCATTCATCTTTTCTCTAAAATTGAGTTCAATGCATTCATTGAAGCTAGCTCCAAAGAATGAATTGATCAATATAGGGTTTATTAGTTGGATTCAGATTGGTAACATCTTGGGGAAGTTCCTCATAGTGTGAAGCGCGTCTTCTTTCTGGTTACTGCACAGGGGCATTTACCGACGCCACCAAATATACGGCTTCTCTTCTCATTAGTGAAAACTCGCTTTTGCATTAGTCTCCACATAAATATCTTTGTCTTTTGTGGTCCCTTTCATTTTCACCTAACATTCCAAATCGAGCAAAAAAGGGCTCCAGGATACAATAGCTTTGTAGGTTGAAGATACAGAAAAATTGCTATTGTCCATATGTCTCCAAGCCACTCTATCTTCTCCTCTATTCCGATTGGGTGTAGGTTGGGCCATTATTTTCATGATCATGATTTATGGTAAGAAACTCTCTAATTTAAATTTGTCCCATTCTTCTTTTTCATTGGTCCATTCCCAAACATTGTTATCTAGGTCTAAGTCTTCTCTGGTTACAAAATTAATCAGTTTGTTTTCGCCTTCCACCTAAGCGTTCCAAAACTTTGTAGTGAGCCAATCTCCAATGAAGGTAATGGAGTGCTTCTGGAAAGAGCATTAGATTTTGATTAATTCCTTCCAAAAGTGAGAATCTAAATTTCTTGCTATTAGTTGTGACTGGTGAATGTTATTGTGTTGATATTTTTAATAGAAATTTTTTCCCCATAAGATCTCTGGGTTCTCTTTTAGCTGCTAGATCATCTTTAAAAGAAAAGAATCATTTATAGTTTTCAATTTTCTAAAGCCAAGTCCACCTTTGTGTTTGGGTCTACAGATAATTTTCCAACTTTGTTGCATGCATTCTTCTTTTATTTTCATTATCTTCCCAAATGAAACTCCTCTAAGCTTTCTCTATCTCATTACATATGGACGTTGAAATTCTTCCATGCTGTATATCAAAATTAACACTTGGACTGATGACAGATTGGGTCAGTACCTGAAGTGTTTTTAGAAAAAACAAATTAAAGATTTGCCATATTTATCTTTAATCCAGCCGCTTGGCAAAAATTTTTTAAGATAGCATTGATTTTTTCAATTTGTTGTGTAGTTATTTCTACGAAGAGGAGTAAATCGTTTGCAAACATTAAGTGTGATATTTGCATTCCATTTATTCCTTTTCCAAAAAGGTTTTCAGTTTCCACAATTGATTTCCTTTTCAATATATTGCGAGAGTTTCTCCATACATACAATGAAGAGGTAAGGGGAAATAGGGTCCCCTTACCTTATTCCTCTCTTACGTTGGAAAATTTATGTTCTGTTCCCATTCTATAAAACGCTATAGTTTACCAATCTTACCCCTTCTATTATGATGCTATTTAACCTATTAGGTAGCCCAAACTGTTGAAGCTTCCCAGGGATGAAATTCCAATTTAACCTATCATAGGCTTTTTCAAAGTCAATTTTAATGGCCATGTAGCCCCTCTTACCTCTAATCTTTCTCATAGAATGCATCACTTCCTTGGCAATGAGAATGTTATCTTGAATTTTTTGGCCAGAAATAAAGCTTAATTGGTGAGGTGATATCCGGTCATTTAGGTAGGGATTAATTCTCTGAACAATAATTTTGGTGAGAATTTTATATTTTACATTGCACAAAGCAATTGGTCTAAATTGGGATAAGAATTCCAAATGTTGGTCTTAGGTATGAGTACAATAAGGGTGGTGTTAGCTTCCTTGATGATGCTAGGTCTTGACCAACATTCTTGGATGAAATCACAAATCTTCTTCTTCATAAACATCCAGTTGTTCTTGAAAAAAGCCGCTGAAAACCCCTCTTCACATGGGGCTTTGAGTGATCCTCTGCTGAACAGAGCTTTTTTATTTCTGGTTCAGTTGGAGTTGCTTCCATATACCTGCACACATTAACTTCCAGATTAGGGAGGGAACAAGGTTGTATGTTTAGAGTAGTGATAATTACCTCTTCATTATATAGATTCTGCAAATAACTAGTTATGAGGTCTTTAAGTTGTTTTACATCCTCTATCCAGCTTCCTTCTTGATTTCTGAGCTTAAAAATTCTATTTTTTCTTCTGCGAATCATAATTTTGATATGATAGAATTTTGGGTTTATATCACTATCAATAATCCACTGCTCTCTTGATTTTTGGAGCCACAAGACTTCTTCTTTATCAAGAATTTCATTTACTTCCTTGTTGAGACTGGCTTCTAGCTGATCTAAAAAATGGTTTCGGCCATAGCTGTCATATGTTTGGACACCAGCCAACCTATTGAGAATCCTCCTTTTAATTCTGAAAATGATGTCGAAAACTTCTTTGTTCCAAATTTTCAACTCTTCTCTCACGTTATTAAGAGTGTTGTTTAAATTGTATCCTTGTGACCATTTCTCTTGTAAGAAATTGTTGAAGTCCGAGTGCAAAGTCCACATTGTCTTGAACCTGAAAGGCCTCCTCTCTTAGTAGGATTGACATTATCAGTGATGAGAATAGGGTGGTGGTCTGAATCGGTTCTTGGGAGGATTTTAACAACTGTTTGATAGTGTTTGAGTCTCCAATTAAGGTTGGATAAGGTTCTATCCGACCTTTTAAAAACTCTTTCAAAACATAGTCTACAGAGGTCCTCACCAAGTGTATTTTGAGCCAATAAATTCCTGATTTATGAGACCACAATTATTGATCCAGGAGTGAAACATGTTGCAGTTCAACTAAGTATTTATTTTTTCAGTTCAACTAAGTATTCTTTAAATTAGTCTTTATTTTACAATTTACTCAACTTTTTTACTACATTAATTTAAAAAAAAAACTAAAACAAACATTCAAATAGATTTATTATTTTTTAATTTAAATATCAATCTACAAAGAATAATTAAAATTAAAAATTTTAAATTAAAATCTTGTAAATATTTACACATTCCAAATAAAACGCTAAATATTTCAAACCAAACTTTCACTAATAAAATCTTCCCTTCGCAAAAATCCAGAGCTGCAGTGCCTTCACCTCCTCATCTGTCATCGCATTTGTCTTCTCCCGTGTCCCGCACATTTTTCGCGACGATCTCCTTCTTCGGTGACGCGCACCCACGCGCCGCGCACCCCCGCGTGCTCCTCCATTGTTGCGCGCCTCCCCGTCCCTGGTCTCCTTCCCCACATCACGCTCCTTTTCCGTCTCTAGTATTTCTGCTTGCACAATTATGTATGATTTTAGGGTTTGTAATATGAATGTAATTTGGATGTGTTAATACCTAATTTCAAAGGTGTTTATGTTTTCTAATTAAGTATGGATGCGTTTGTGTTTCAGAATATTTTCGTATAAGATTGTGTGATCAAATGATGAATTTTGGATTTTTTTAAGGTATTATACTTGTTGTTTGTTATTTTAGATGTGTCTTGAGCATATTTACATTTTACATCAAATATCTAAATTTTACAACTCTGTTAATTTTGAGTTTGAAATATTAATGTAATTTAGATGTGCTAATATTTAATTTTAGATGTGTTTATATTATTCATGTTAATATTGGATGTGTTTGTGTTTCTGGTGTGTCATTTCTAATTTTCCAAAAATTAGATGAGACTATTCTTATTCTTCAAAGTGTTCATTAGTTTAGAAATTTTGTTAGTGAGGTTTGTGTTTGAAAGGAAAAAAGCTTGAGTGAGTCAAAGAATTTATTGTGTGAAAAAAATTAATTATGTGAGTTTTAGTTGTCTGTAGAAAAATATTATGTAATTGAAAAATACTTGAATTATATTGTTTAATTAATTGTGGATGTATTTGTGTTTTTGTACAATTTTTGTATAAGATTTATCGGACGATGAGTTTTAGGTTTGTTTTGAATGCATTTTTATTTTTGTTTGTTATTTTAGATGTGTCTTGAATATATTTACGATTTTATATCAAATATTTAATTTTTACTACTATGTTGATTTCGAATTTAAAATATTAATATAATTTATATGTGTCAATATTTAATTTTGGATGTTTTCATATTGTTCATATTAATATTAGATGTGTTTATATTTTTGGTGTGTCATTTCTAATTTTTCAAAAATTAGATGAGAGTATTCTTGTTTTTAATATTAGTTATGTTTTTATATATTTTTTTTAATTGGGTTTCTGCACCAAATTTTTTTTTTCAATTAGGTCCCTTTAAGTAGTAATTGCTTAATTGTATAGGGACCCAACTAAAAAAAAGTTTTGTGTAGAAACTCAAATAAAAAGAAAAAAAAGTATAGAGACTCAATTAAAAAAAATTAGTGCAAAAATCCAATTAAAAAGAAAAAAAATATAGGGACCTAATTAAAAATTTCATAAAATTATAGGAACTAATAGAATAATTAAATCTATTATAAATCAATATTTAATATATTCTAGATTCCTCATATGAATTTTGAATATTATAATAAAATAATTATCGTGCATTTTTATAATTTTTTGGATGCGTACTTAATTCTAATTTTTTAAAATAAGTTTGCATTCTTATAATTACAATGTCAATAAAAAAAAGTACTTGTGCTGATCTAAAGAAAAAGAAAAATAAAAAATAAAAAAATTTTATGGACAAGTCTGATGAACTTAATGATAAAAATATTACATTCTTAAATTTTAAATTTTATTTATATCATTTTTAGATGTGTATAAAATATATTTTGTGTATGATTTTATTATTATAGATGTGTTATAAATTTATGTAATTAACTAATTTTAAAAATTAGTTAAAGTACCAAATAATAAAAATGTAAAAACAAAATTATAATGAATAAATACTAGTGTTTAAATAAAAAAAAAAGTTAACTAATAATAAGATCAAATATGTTAGATATATTTTTATTAAATGTAATATAAAAAAATTTAAATTTATTTTTAAACTTTATTCGTATAATTTTAGATGTGTAAAAAAATATTTTTTATATAATTGAATAATTTTAGATGTGCCAAATTTAAAACCTCTTCTTAATTTGTATCTTTTTCTTCTTTACTTTATTGTATCCATAAATTCAAGTTACTATTCCTATGGCTTGATTGAATTTACTTTATTAACAGAAATTAATAAATAATAATAATAATATGGTATGATAATGATATGAAGTTGGTCCGATTAGTCTATTCATGATAAAAAATAATGATTCTAATCATGATATAATATGATAAAATCATATAAGTTTAACAAAACAAATTTATGATGTATAACTAACGTAAATAATAAAAAATTACTTTAATAATAACTAATTTACATATTTTTTTAATAAAGTCTATATATAGAATTTTTTTGTGGTACATGAGTCTAGATTTGAGAGTCAACTCATTTTTTTTAAATTTATTATTCTTCTTTTACTACTTCGTAGAATGTATTCTTTATTTTTCATCGAAGTTGATCCTTTTAAGATACAATTTATAATTTTGAATAGTATTTTTATATACTCATTTTATTATATTATCCTTTTGATAATTTAATGATTGTTCTTACTCCAACTTATTCTTTTCGTCTAATGTTCCAGTGCGATTGTCTTTTACCGCAATCATTTACAATGCATCGCATCACATCCATGAAATACCTCATCGAGTTGTCTTCACTGATTCTGGTTCTAACTACATAGATGTAAGCGTCCAAAGAAAAGACAATAAATTCTATTTTACCGAAGGATGGTTGGATCTACTCACATATTATGACCAATCTAATAGAATATGGGTAAAATTAGTTTTCTTGGGAGGAGCTCAATTTTTTATTGAGGAATTGTTTCCACGGAGCTTTGTAGGCCAAGTTCAAGTTCCATCATCTCCAAGCTTTCTACGTCTGCCTGGATATCTTCGAAGTGGAGCGTATAATGAGATTGAATTCCCTCAATTTAAGTTCAGTTTTGCTAAATTCGTGTCAAATTCGAATATACAATTTTAACGATTGATAATATATGTAAATTTTTTATTTTAAGCTTTTCTTTATTAAAATAATTTTATAACATATTGTAATTTTTTTAAGAAATTACCGTCCTTCTTTTGCATCAATGCAATGCCATTGAGGGTAATAAGGGTCAGTTTAGTTTTTCGGTGTGACAATTCTATACCTTGCCGTATTGCATTGATAGCGGATGATGAAGCTTATTTAATAAGAGAATGGTCTGAATTTGCATGAATTTTAAATGTCCAAATTTATGATGTTTCAATTGGTTGTCGTTACGATAATGACTCTAATCTATACGTGTCTAAGGACCAAAATAGATTAAATATTATTTAAGTAATTTAGTTTTAATATTGGTATTTGTTTGAATTCGTTTTACATAAATTTAAATTTAAATTGTTGTCTCAATTTATATATTACAACTATTTTTATTGGATATGTTATTTTTATATGTTTTAATGATATAAGATTTCTTTTTTTTGATATTTAAGTTTTTTTTCCTTAGATATATGTATCACCTTTTTTTCTTTTTTTTTGTATTTTAGATTAGTAATGCAATTCTTAATAAAAGTGTACTTAACACAAAAACAAAAAATTAATATCATTATTTGAAGGAAAAAGAAAATGTATCTGAAAGAAAATAAAACGAAAAATTAAAATTGCTCTATTAAAAAAATTGTATACAATTTGCGTATTGTTACGGACTACCAAAGTCCAGCCCAAGAAGTCGTCGGGTCGGGGGCATTACCCCACCCAGGTCCAAAACTCCAGCAAAAAGGCTCCCCAGGTCGGTCCCTAACACCCGACCCAGGGCCCGACCGAGTTACCACCCAAAGCATGCTACCGCTCGGGTCGATGCCCTCAGGGTCGGTACCCGACATCCCAACCTGAAGTAGGGACGACCCTCTAACGTGGAAAGCGACAGCTCACAGATCCTCTATCAATGGGCCTGACCATTAATAAGCCCACCCAACACAGTATATAAGGGGAGAGGGCAGCTCTCCCCCCAAGGTATGTCACATCCTTACCTAATTCTGCCATTCTTCAGTACGGACTCTGACTTGATCATCAGAGTCTCTTTGCAGGTGGCCACCCCCCCCGCTCCGTTCGGCCTCCGACGATGCCATCGCACGATTTCCCTCACTCCATGCCAGCTCGGAGTCTTCCCCTCTCTTCTACTCATCGCGTACTGACAACCCGAGAACACCAGGTAACGAACATTGGCGCCGTCTGTGGGGACCCCGACGCAGACATAGAGCGACCCATCACTTCGGAGGAGCTACGCGAAGGGGGTGGGGCCCGTTTGAGCAGGGCGAGTTCGACGGCCCGAGCTGCCGAACACCCAAGATCCTTCGTTCAACCTAACCAACAAATGTACACCAAGACCCCCGAAAGGCGCCCCTTCGGGGGGACGGGAGCCGATAGCGCCAAGATCATGCAAGAGCTCAGGCATAGGGTACAAAATCTCGAGCGGGAGTTGGCGGCAAGGGGCGAATCCCATGAAAATGCCGGCCACTCGCACGGCGGAGCTAGCCGATCCCACGCCCGCACCCGCTCCCCCTCCCGAGCACACGACAGCCAAGGTAGAAGCCTAACAAGGCACGAAGAGGTGCACACGCAAGCAACTTCCAGACCCACTCGAAGCAAGTCGGAAAGCCGTTGGAGGTCTCAGAAAGAGGAGGCTAGGCTACAACAAGATCCTATTATCATGGGACCAACTCCTTTTCACCCCTCAATCCTCAAGGTCCGGCTCCCGAGAAACTTCGACAAGCCGACGGACATGAGGTACAATGGGACCAAAGACCCCCAGGAGCATGTCACAGCCTTTGAAGCAAGGATGAACTTGGAAGGTGTAGGCGACGCGGTTAGATGCCGAGCATTCCCCGTAACACTGGCTGGACCAACAATTAGATGGTTTAACGCCCTCTCGCAGGAGTCCATAACAACTTTTGAAGACATATCTCGAAGCTTTTTGGCTCGGTTCACGACGCGCATAGCCAAGGCAAAACACCCAATCAACTTACTGGGGGTCACCCAAAAATCCAGGGAGCCAACTAGGAAGTTCCTAGATAGGTTCAACGATGAGTTTTGGAGATCGACAGCCTCACGAACTCAGTTGCTAGTCTATGCCTAACAAACGACCTACTAAACGAAGACTTTAGGAAGCAACTCACAACCAAGCCCGTGTGGACCATGCAGGAAATTTAAAGCGTGGCCAAGGAATACATCAACGATGAAGAAGTCAGTCAGGTTGTAGCAGCCAACAAACGGTAGCTCCTTAGCTCGATAGCCCGACAAGCTCCCCAAGCCGACAGGTACAAAGAAGCTCCCAGGGACAGCACCCTAAAAAAACCACCCAAGCACCCACGGGTAGGAAGGTTCACGAACTACACGCCACTTACGACGCCCATAGTAGAAGTTTACCAAAAAATTGCAGACAAGGGAATCCTGTCAAGACCTAGACCACTGAAAGAGAGAACGGGGGGCAACAAGAGCTTTTACTACAATTATCACAAGGGGTTTAGGCACAAGACCCAAGACTGCTTCGACCTCAAGGATGCCTTGGAACAGGCCATCAGAGAAGGAAAGCTGAGCGAATTCTCCCGGCTCATTAGAGAACCGAGGAGACGGGAAAGAGAACGCTCTGAGGAAGATCGGAGCAGGACTTTCAAACCAAGACAAGAACCCACAAGGGATGCCAATAACCCCCCAACTTTTGTGGTCAACATCGTGGTCGGGCGCGACAGCCCCTCTCCATCTCGGCAGATACCCCCACCCCCAGCAAAAGGCATCCCACAATATCCTTTGGCCCAGAAGATAAATGGTTCAATGACCTCCCCAAAAACCCCCTTGGTAGTTACAGCAATGGTCGGGACAGGACTGGTTAAGCGCATACTCGTCGACACGGGAGCCGACTCTAATATCTTATTCAGAAACGTGTTCGATGCCATGGGACTCAAAGAATCCGACCTCAAAAATCACTAACATGGAGTCATGGGACTAGGTGATAACTACATCAAACCCGACGGGACGATCTCTCTCCCAATCAGCCTAGGAACCAGTGACGCCAGGAAATCAGTTATGACAGACTTTGTGGTCCTCAGAGATTCCACTGCTTATAACATCATCCAAGGAAGGAAAACTATCAATGAATTCTCAGCTGTAATATGCACTAAGTTCCTAACAATGAAGTTTATAACAGACAAAGGAACAATTGGTTCCATAAGGGGAGATCTAGAGACGGCAGTCGCCTACGACAGCGCCAGTCTCTCCTTAAGGAAAGAATCCAAGAAGGTGGTCGTCGTATTCCTAGCAAATCTGGACGTCAGGATGGAGGACAAGCCAAGACCTGAACCAGAAGGGGACATGCAAAAAAAATCCAAATAGGGAAATCGGCAGATCAATTTACTTTCATAAATAGGAACCTACCCCATGAACTTAAGGGCTCCCTTATAGAGATTGTAAGGGCAAACAGCGACCTCTTTGCATGGACCCCATCAGACATGCCGGGACTAGATCCCGGGTCTTGTCCCACCGACTAGCCATAAAATCCGACGCCAAACCAGTAGCCCAACGGCGAAGGAAGATGTCGCAAGAAAGGGCTGAAGAAATCGCCAAGCAGATGGTAGGATTATTAGAAGCAGGATTCATCAAGGAACTCGAGTACTCGACATGGCTGTCTAATGTCGTCCTAGTCAAGAAAGCCAATGGAAAGTGGAGAATGTGCATCGATTACTCTGACCTAAACAAAACATGCCCAAAAGACTCTTTTCCCCTCCCTAACATTGACACTTTGGTTGACTCGGCGGCAGGATATCATTTCCTCAGCTTCATGGATGCCTATTCTGGCTATAACCAGATCCCGATGCACCAACCTGACGAGGACAAAACGGCATTCATAACACTAGGGGGCACCTTTTGCTACAAAGTGATGCCTTTTGGACTGAAGAACGCATGGGCTACCTAACAAAGACTAATGAGCCGAGTTTTCCACGATCTCATCGGCAAATCGGTAGAGGTTTATGTCGACGACATCCTGGTAAAAACATCAGAGCCAAACAATCTAATAGCCGACCTCCAGGCTGTCTTTGAGGCGCTAAGGAAATTCAACATGAGACTCAATCCGCTTAAGTGCGCGTTCACTATAGAAGCAGGGAAGTTCCTAGGGTTCATGATAACACAAAGAGGGGTAAAAGCCAACCCGGACAAATGTGAAGTCATCCTCAAAATGACAAGCCCTGGATGCATCAAAGACGTACAGCGGCTCACCGGAAAGTTCACGGCCTTGTCTTGGTTCCTCGGCGCCTCGGCAGAAAGAACCATCCCATTTTTCAACCTAATGAAAAAGGGAATCGCCTTTGAATGGACCCCGGCATGCGAAGAAGTTGTTCCGAGGGTTACTTGAAACTGTAGGTCAATCTCGGATGAGATCTTCTGAGCTTGTCGGAGCTGTCGTGTCCGACTTATTGGACTTGATGGTGATGCTGATCCTTCGTCCCCGGAGGGTGGGAGGTACCTGCAAGGGACTCCGATGCTTAAGTTAGCAAGGGTATTAAGCAAGTATTTAGTAGAATCAGAGTATGAGTTATACCTGGGTGCTCCAATGTATTTATAATGGTATAGAGAGACCTTCTTTAGATAAGATAAGTTAGTTATCTTATCTTATCTTTATCTTCGAGTGAGGTCATCTTATCTTTAAAGGAACCACCTTCATCTCTATAGGCTTGGGCTGCCCTTGGATTTGGGTCGTGTTCCTTGGTATGGGCCCTTTATTGGGCTTTCCTGGTAGTTTGGCCGAGCTCTTTGAGAAGAGGTCGGATTGTCCTGACCTGAAGAGGTCAGTCGCTTTGTCGGTGGAACATCCCGGGTCGGACAGCTCGACCCAAGGTATGAACAGTGCCCCTGCTCGAGCTCGGTCTTCCTTTTGAGGTCGAGTCTTTTTAGTTTTGGGACTTCGATCCTTCTCGGGTGAAACTGAACTCGAGCATTTTGTCGATTTTATCTTTGTAGAGTTCCTTTTTGAATGCAGAACGTTTCTGTTCCGTTTCCTCTGAAAGCGCGCACTTTAGCATTAGTGTCCTAGCCTTGGGAATGCGCGAGGGTTTTAATGCCCTCATTAATTGGTTTTCAATGCCCCATTTCTTTTCTTTTATTTTGAACTTTACACACAAAAAACTGTTTTTCCTCTTCTCTGTAACTTCAGCTTTTCTTTCTCACTTTTCTGTTTTAGCCTGTTGTTTCGCCCTTTCGCGTCTTCTCTTTGCGACGTCGCTTGGTGATCGTAGGTGCCCTCTTTGTTTTCGACGACAGCTTCGTCTTCAATCTTCCCTCCATACGCTTCTCCTTTTTTCAGGTTGGTTCACCTTCTCTTTTGCTTGCATTATTTTGTTTTCCTGGTACAGTAGGGTTTTTACTTGAGTAATTTTTTGGAAAGTTTGAACCTTTTTGCATTTCTATGCTTTTTGTTACTGTGATTTCTGGTTTCTTCTTTTCTGGCATTTCCTGAATGGTTGAAGCTTCTAGGGTTTTGCATGTTGTTGCATGTTTCTGTATAAGTGGCTTTGTTTGTTTTTGAATAAAGATTGTGCCTTTGACAGTTTTTTCGCTTGGCATGTTCTTGCTGTTGGGTAGACTGAAGTCGTAATTTTGAGAGGCGGCTTATTTTGATGACTTTATTTGGTTTGTGGCCTTTCCGAGTGTCATTCTTGTTGAAATAGAGACTTTATCTTCTTGTTGAGACGTGTAGAGATGTAGGCTTGTAGGCTTCCCTAAGTCTTTATTCTGCCTCCAAAGGATGCCCCTAGAACTTTTTGGACCGGGTCCTGGGGTTTTCTTTTGTTGCTTTGCCTGGCTTTCTGACACATATATGCTTTAGTTTTTTGAGTTGTCTCTGTTTATGCCTGAGTTGTTTGATTAGTGTTCCGAGATGTTTTTGAGTAATCCAATCTTCTTTTCTTCTTTGTAGGACTAGTTAACCATGTCTTCTCGCAAAAATATTATTGAGACATCTTCCCAGGTCCCTGAGGGCATAGCCGATTGGGTGGATTCTATGGTCCTCTTATGCGTCTCATTGGTTGACTCAGAGTTTTGTCACCAACTTAGGCAATTTCATAGGATTTGTGGCAACGGTAGTGATGAGAAGAATTATGAGCTCGTATCTCCAACCTCTTACGAGAGGGTTTGCTTTTCTACCCGGATTGCTGGAGAGCGCCCCTTTTTCTATGCCTATGACTTCTTTTTTAGTCAAATGAATATTACTTTTCCTTTTACCCCCTTTGAGACCAACCTGTTATGGTCCTGTAATGTAGCTCCATCCCAACTTCACCCCAATTCCTGGGGTTTTATAAAAATCTTTCAGCTGTTGTGTCGTGAGTTTGGTATCCCTACTTCGCAATCTCTCTTCTTTTATCTTTTCGTTTTGACAAAGCCTGGTGTAGTGAAGAAGAAAGCCGCTTGGGTTTCTTTCCGAGCTTCTCAGGGGAAAAAGGTTTTCTCTATGTTTGATGAGTCTTTTCGTGATTTCAAAAATTACTTGTTTAGGGTCCGAGCTGTTAAAGGAGCTCGACCCTTTTTTCTGGATGAGAATGATGAGCCCACCTTTCCTTTAGAATGGCAAAAGAATGTAGTGGTATCGAGATATTCGTGGGAGATGTTAGATGAGGCTGAACAAGATTTTGTGACTGTGCTGGAAGAAAATTGGGGGCAGCCTCCTCATCTTGACACAAAGAAATTTTTAGCCAACCCCTCTCTCCTCCGAGCTGAGCTGGGTAGTGGTCAACTTTTCTATTGGTCTTGCTTATCGTTTTGTCGAGTTTGTCTCTTGTGAGATCTTTTTTTTGACTCGTAGTTTGGTTTTCTGCTGTGATGTTTGTTTGCAGAGATGATTAAGAACAACGAATCCATGAAGGCTTTTAAAAAGGCAAGGAAGGCTACTGCAGCTTAGAATGCCTCAGCCAAGGCGGCTGGGGAGGGATCTTCTCAGGTTTTGTATAAGCCTTTAGTTACAAGTTTTCTTGGGCCGAGGAAGGTTATCCCCACTCCTCTAGTTCGTTTGATTGATCCTTTACAAGCTTATGCTGGTACCTCCTCCTCTTCTGCCGCTCCTCCTCCAAAAAGACCTCGTACTGTCGAGCCTTTTAATCTTGGTGCTCCTGAATTTGATGTTGTTGGGTTTGTGGATCAACAGATTGCTCCCTATGGTGTCATGCCTACTGACGATGTCTCCATCCTTCGTCATTTAGACCTCATTCCTCGGAGTGGTATTACACTGGCACGCATGGGAGCGGCTTTATATCGGACTGCTCAAGATCTTCCTATCCATGCTACCAAGGCCTTTATGAAGGAGGCAAAATCGGAGTTTGACCGAATTAAAGGTTTGAAGGAGGAGCTCGAGGTGAAAGTGGCCGAGCTGGAAAAGGAGTTGAATGGGGAAAAGGCTCAGGCTGTTGGTCTGGCGGCTGTTGTGCAACTGGCCAAGGATACGGCGTTAAAACATAAGGATAGCTATGTTACTACTTATAGAGAGATGATGGAGCTCAGGGGTAGCTTGGAATCTATCCGGGCCGATTATACCAAACTTCAAAGTCATCTTGTAGGCAGTGTTACTACTGCTTATGAGAATCTGAAGGAGCAAGTTCGAGTTCTTGCGCCAGATCTCGACCTTTTCCTTTTTAGTCTGGACAACATTGTTAGGGATGGTAAGATTGTCCCTGACAATCCTGATGATGATGACAATAATCGTCCTTCACTGCCCGCTACCAAGACCTCTGTTGCGCCGACTTCTCCAACTTCCACTGCTGAGATCAATCACCCAGAGGGGGAACCGAATTGCCAAATCTTGAACCGGGATGGTGGGATGGTAGATGCGGTGCCTCTTCAGACTCGCCCTCCTTCACTTCGAGTTGATGCTGCTAAGAAGCCTTCGGATGTTAACTGAATTTTCTTCTTGCTCGTTTGTAGATAGCCCGGCTTGTGGGCTTTTAAAACTCTTTATTTTGTAAATGATATTTTGATGACTGTTGATACTCTTTTAGTTTCTTTGTTTAGCAATTTAAAAAAAAAGGAGTAGTTTCCGAACTTTTGGGGTTGCTTCTGGTGGTCTCTGAAGTTTGCCCTTTATCTTAACTAGCAGTTTTTATATGAGGCCTGCTTGCACTCGGCTTAGTACCTTTTTTAGGTCTTGGGAGTGTTTTAGAACTTTTCCTTTGGCTGATCTCTCTGGATTGGCTTGTTTTCATTGATATTATTTTCAGCAATTTTCTTTGTCCTTTGGTTCGCTGTGGTTGCTGATTTTGTCACGTTGATTTGTCCAAAGAGTTGCTAGTGACCCTCTTTTAGGGGTTACTTTTGTAGAGTTATGTTTCGGGTTGGCTTCGTCTTGGCGGGCCACGTCGAGTTACTTTGTAATCCTCTTTCTTGGACTTTTGTTTAGGTCTCTTTCATGGATTACCTTTATAGCTTTATGTTTTGGGCCAACTTTGTCATGTCGGGCCCTGTCAAGTTACTTGGTAATCCTCTTTCTTGGACCTTGTTCAGGTCTCTTTCAGGGATTATCTTTGTAACTTTATCTTTTGGGCCGACCTTGTCATGTCGGGCCCTGTCGAGTTACTTGGTAATCCTCTTTCTTGGACCTTGTTCAGGTCTCTTTCAGGGATTATCTTTGTAGCTTTATGTTTGTAGGAGTCCAATTTCATCATATCGGACTCTTCTAAGTTATAGTAATCCTCTTTTATAGGGCTGGCCAAGCCTCTTTCCAGGGCTTTACTTATAACTTTGGTTATTGTGGCTGGTCCGACTTCTTTATGCCGGCCAGTCTTTAAGTTATTTTATAGCAATCCATTTTATTAGGACCTCGTCAGGTCTTTTTTATGAATCACTTTCTATAACTTCTTGCATTATTCTGTTTTTATCTTTGCCGATTTTGTAGAGTTTGGGTTTTAACCCTCATTTGGTCGACCTTTTAATGAATTTGGTTTTCATCTTTGGTCTTTATCGTGATCGCGCAGTGAATTTGATTTTCACTTTCTGTCAATCTGTAGCTGTATAATCGGACGATGAATGTTTCAGAATAATGCAGCTTGAGCGTTTGTAGAAAATCTAAACAACTTTTACTAAAAGAAAATGCAAATATATACATGCGTGGGGTTAATTTCCTAAGTCGGGTGATTCTTGACTTGGCACCGCGTTAAAAAACCTTTTCAGGAAAAAGAGTGCGCCTTGTCCAAGGTCCTTTATCATCCCTAACTATAGTACCTTCTTAGGTTGCAGGCGTGCCATGACCTAGGAGGCTCTCACCCGTCAAGTTCGAAAAGCCTGTAGTAGCCCTTTCCCAACACTTCTATGACTCGATAGGGTCCTTTCCAGTTTGCTGCCAGCTTTACTTCTCCAGGTCGAGTTGTTCCGATGTCATTTCGGATTAGAATGAGGTCATTCTCAGCAAAGACCCGCTGTATTACCTTTTGATTGTATCAGGAAGCCATTCGTCGTTTTAATGCCTCTTTCTTTATCCGAGCTCTTTCTCGGACTTCTGGAAGTAGGTCGAGCTCTTCCTTTTGAAGTTGGGAGTTGGCTTCTTCGCTATAGTGGATTACTTTAAGCGACCTTTCTTCGATCTCTACTGGGATCATTGCCTCAATTCCATATGCTAATCGGAAGGGTGATTCCTTTGTGGTGGAATGCGGCGTTGTTCGATATGCCCATAAGACCTGTGGGAGCTCCTTAGCCCAGGCTCCCTTCGCATTCTGTAATCTCCACTTCAGCCCAGCTAGTATGACTTTGTTGGCAGCTTCAGCTTGTCTATTGGCTTGGGGATGTTCAACAGAAGTGAATTGTTGTCTTATATTTAAGTCAGTTGCTAGCTTTCTGAAGCCCGCATCTGTGAACTGAGTACCATTGTCTGTGGAGATGGAGTATGGAATCCTAAACCTTGTGACGATGTTTCTATATAAGAATTTTTGACTTCTTTGAGCAGTGGCGTTAGCTAGGGGCTCTGCTTCAATCCACTTTGTGAAGTAGTCTATTTCCACTATGAGGAATTTGACTTGTCCCGATCCTTGAGGAAAGGGTCCGAGAAGATCGAGTCCCCATTTTGCGAATGGCCAAGGTGAGGTCATGCTGATGAGTTCCTCTGGTGGGGCGATATGAAAGTTGGCGTGTTTCTGACATGATGAACATGTCTTTACAAATTCTATGGCTTCCTTTTGTAGAGTTGGCCAATAAAATCCTGCCCGAAGTACTTTTCTGGCCAGTGCCTGCGAACCGAGGTGATTGGCACAAATGCCACTGTGTACTTCTTCTAGAACTTCCTTTGTGTTGGAAGTCGGCATGCATTTTAGTAGTGGTATTGAAATCCCTCTTTTGTATAGAGTATTATTTATGATAGTGTAATATTGTGCCTTCCATTTCAACCTCTTTGCCTCATTTTCCTCTATGGGGAGTGCTTCTGTTTTGAGGTAGTTAATTATGGGAGTCATCCATCTTTGATCGCGACCTGTTATGGTCAGGACTTTTTCTTCTTCTAAGATTGATGAATTCTGTAGAATTTCTTGGATGAGGCTTCTACTGTTGCCCTCTGGTTTGGTGCTGGCTAGTTTTGAGAGTACGTCAGCTCGGGTATTCTGTTCTCGAGGTATGTGACGGACCTTTGATAAACCCCATTTTGACGGTTTATATTGTGCTTGATTTAAGGGATTTTATAACCTTTTACCCACATTTATTCAATGAAATAGCATGGTTTTGTGATTATGTCCTTATTTGTGCTTAGATGTGAAAACATGCTTTTTAACCCTTAATTTGATGGTTTTTAATCTCCCTTTGATTCCACTAGATGCCTTGATATGTTTGTTAGTGATTTCAGATTGAAAAGGGCTAGGAATGGATTAAAGGAGTAAAGAGGGAAAGCATGCAAAGTGGAGAAATCATGAAAAGTCAAAGAAGTTGAACTCGCCCATGGACGCGTGCGCGCACTTGGCACTTGCGCGCACCTGCGAATTACCCCATGGACGCGTATGCGTGATGTGCGCGTACGCGTCGGTGCTAGTTTATGATTTTTTAATGAAAACGTGACCAACGAATTCTCAGGGGTTGTGGGGCCCAATTGCAACCAACTTTGGCACCAAAGATGTTATTTAAAGCCAAGGATTGAAGAGAAAAGGGATTCCAATCATTCACAAACATTAGGATTAATTTAGGAGTAGTTTCTAGAGAGAGAAGCTCTCACTTCTCTCTAGAATTAGGATTAGGATTAGGATTAGTTCTTAGATCTAGGTTTTAATCTTTGCTTTCTTCCACTTCTACCTTTCAATTCCTTGTTGTTAGATTCATCTTCTTCTACTCTTTTGTTGTAATTTCCTTATTGTTGTTCTTATGCTTTGTTGTAGATCTAATATTGTTCCTTCCATTTTCTTTCAATTCAATAAGAGGTAATTCATAATAATTGTTCTTCTTTGCTTTTCTATTGTTGATCTCTTACCTTTGTAGTTAGATCTCTCTTTAATTCTTGCAATTTATGTTGTTTACTTTTATTGCACTTTATATGTTTGTTGAAATGTCTCTTTTAGTTTTAGTGTAGATTTTGTTCCTCTTGGCCTAGGTAGAGTAATTAGTGACTCTTGAGTTATCTAATTCCTTTGTTGATTGATAATTGGAGAGATTGCTAATTGGTTTGGAGTGCACTAAAGCTAGTCTTTCCTTGGGAGTTGGCTAGGACTTGTGGCTCAAGTCAATTCATCCACTTGACTTTCCTTTATTTATTAGTAAGGGTTAACTAAGTGGTAGCAATGAACAATTCTCATCACAATTGAGAAGGATAACTAGGATAGGACTTCTAATTTTCATACCTTGCCAAGAGCCTTTAAGTGTGGGGGAGGTCGTCCGACCGGTCGGCGATTTTGGGTGACAAAATTCTAATCCCAACACTTTTGCATTTCATTCTAGGATTTTAGGATTTTTACTTGCATTTTCTTAATTTTTGCATATGTACACACAATAAGCTTAGTCAAAATAATGAAAATTTTCAAGATTTCTATCTATAGGGCACCCCAATTGATTTGAGTGAAAACTTTTCATTGAACTTGCTTGAATAATATATCTTATGGATCATGTTTTTGAGCTAAGAACACAAGCAAGTGAGATTTGAGCCTAATGGTGTGGTTACATCTTATAACCACTTATTTTTTCTTCTTGTGTGCATTATTCTCTCTCTACGAGTGTAATCTTTGATTTGTTTGATTCTTTATGTCCATTATTTTGTGTATTCATGCATTTATATAATTGAGGCCATCATTTCATTAGCTCATTTATCCAAATAGCCAACCTTTTATATCCCTTTGTTAGCCAATTTGAGCCTACGCTTAACCCACTTATTCTTTCATTTAGCACATTACAAGCCTTAAAGCGAAAAACAATAAAAGTCCTTATTTGGATCTTTGATTAGCTTAGGCTAGTGTGTGTGAGTATCGTTCAAGTGTGGGAATCTTGGGACATTGGGTGAATAAAAGGGTAGTTTTGTATTATTATTGGAAATATTGGGAATTGGGTACATACTCATGTATTGATTAAATGTATAGACCTTATGCATTGAGGTTCTTGTATATAGAAAGAAAAAAAATGAGAAAAACAAAAGAAAAAGAAAAGAAAAATAATATGGAAAAGGAAAAGAAAAAAAAGAAAAAAATAGAAAAAGAAGAAAAAGAAAGTAATAAAAAGGGGACAAAATGCCCCAAAGCAAAGTGAAGCTCAATAAGATCAATGCATAAGTGTTGTGAAATGAAAAGGGATACATGAGTATGTGAAAAAGTAAAAAATGGGTAGTTAGGTTAGAACTTAAATTGTATAGGATGTCATAGGTTAGGTGGGAAGTTTAAGCTTATCAAAGATTCAAATTTCAAGCTCACTTGACCAAATATGCATCCTACCTTGACCCTAGCCCCATTACAACCAAAGAAAAGACCTCATGATATATGTATGCATGCATGAAATATATGTTGATTGTTAGAAGAAGAACAAATCTTGGAAAGCATGATTAGGGGAGAATTGAGAGAATCAACCCTAAACACTTGAGCGAATAGAGTGCAAACACTACCGGTGAGGGTTCGATTGCTCAATTACATGTTTCCACCCATGATCATCTCCTTTCATGCAAGTTTGTAAAAATATTTAATAGCTCAATTCAATTGTGGATTAGACTTGCTAGTCCTTAGACCTTGTGCATATATGCTTCTTGGGAATTGATTTATTTTGATCAAGCAATTGCATTCATTTAGATAGTTGCATATAAGTAGATTTCCATTGAATAAATACCATACCCTTTACTTCATTCTTGGTTTAAGCATGAGGACATGCTTGGTTTAAGTGTGGGGAGGTTGATAAACCCCATTTTGACGGTTTATATTGTGCTTGATTTAAGGGATTTTATGACCTTTTACCCACATTTATTCAATGAAATAGCATGGTTTTGTGATTATCTCCTTATTTGTGCTTAGATGTGAAAACATGCTTTTTAACCCTTAATTTGATGGTTTTTAATCTCCCTTTGATTCCACTAGATGACTTGATATGTTTGTTAGTGATTTCAGATTGAAAAGGGCTAGGAATGGATCAAAGGAGTGAAGAGGGAAAGCATGCAAAGTGGAGAAATCATGAAAAGTCAAAGAAGTTGAACTCGCCCATCGACGCGCGCGCGCACCTGGCGCTTGCGCGCACCTGCGAATTACCCCATGGACGCGTACGCGTGATGTGCACGTACGCGTCGGTGCTGGTTTATGATTTTTTAATGAAAACGTGACCAACGAATTCTCAGGGGTTTTGGGGCCCAATTGCAACCAACTTTGGCGCCAAAGATGCTATTTAAAGCCAAGGATTGAAAAGAAAAGGGATTCCAATCATTCACACACATTAGGATTAGTTTAGGAGTAGTTTCTAGAGAGAGAAGCTATCACTTCTCTCTAGAATTAGGATTAGGATTAGGATTAGTTCTTAGATCTAGGTTTTAATATTTGCTTTCTTCCACTTCTACCTTTCAATTCCTTGTTGTTAGATTCATCTTCTTCTACTCTTTTGTAGTAATTTCCTTATTGTTGTTCTTATGCTTTGTTGTAGATCTAGTATTGTTCCTTCCATTTTCTTTCAATTCAATAAGAGGTAATTCATAATAATTGTTCTTCTTTGCTTTTCTATTGTTGATCTCTTACCTTTGTAGTTAGATCTCTCTTTAATTCTTGCAATTTATGTTGTTTACTTTTATTGTACTTTATGTGTTTGTTGAAATGTCTCTTTTAGTCTTAGTGTAGATTTTGTTCCTCTTGGCCTAGGTAGAGTAATTAGTGACACTTGAGTTATCTAATTCCTTTGTTGATTGATAATTGGAGAGATTGCTAATTGGTTTGGAGTGCACTAAAGCTAGTCTTTCCTTGGGAGTTGGCTAGAACTTGTGGCTCAAGTCAATTCATCCACTTGACTTTCCTTTATTTAGTAAGGGTTAACTAAGTGGTAGCAATGAACAATTCTCATCACAATTGAGAAGGATAACTAGGATAGGACTTCTAATTTTCATACCTTGCCAAGAGCCTTTTATAGTTGTTAGTTTACTTTCTTGCCATTTATCTTTCATGCCTCTTATCAAAACCCCAAAAATAACTCAACCAATAACAAAACACTTCATTACAATTCCTAGGGAGAACGACCCGAGGTTTGAATACTTCGGTTTATAAATTTAAGGGTTTGTTTTAGTGACAAACAACTTTTTGTATGAAAGGATTATTGTTGGTTTAGAGACTATACTTCGACGAGATTTCATTTGGAAAATTCTAAACCGTCAAAAATCCAATCATCAACCTTATATTCTCCGAATTGTCCGAGTTGTTCTCTGGTTTTGTCCAAATACTTTTTCATGATGGGGTCTTTGGCTTGGTAGCTTCCTACTATTTGCGAAGTAACTACCTGTGAGTCGCTAAAGATGATAAGCTTTTGAGCTCCAACCTCCCTAGCCAGCTTTAAACCAGCTAGTAGTGCCTCATATTCTGCTTGATTTTTTGAGGCAGGGAACCCAAATTTGAGGGAGAGTTCGATTTGGGTTCCCTGGTTGCTTTCAATTATCACACCCACGCCGCTTTCTATTTTATTTGAGGAACCACCCACGTAGAGATTCCATTCTGTGGGATTTCCGGTTTGTTCGTGAATTCTACAATGAAGTCGGCTAGGTATTGTGATTTGAGGGCCGTCTGAGCTTCGTATTGAAGATCAAATTCGGACAACTCGACTGCCCATTGCAAGATTCTGCCCGCCAGGTCTATTTTCTATAAGATTCCTTTTATGGGCTGGTTGGTCCGAACTTTAATGAAGAACTTTTCCATGATGTTAATATGAGAGCGTAAGCAAATTTTTCTATTTTCTGATAGTTCAGTTTGGACCCTTGTAATGCTTTGCTGATGAAGTATACGGGCTGTTGCCCACTGTCGTCTTCTCGGACTATTGTTGAGGCTATCACCCGACTTTCGACCACGAGGTACACTATGAGTGGCTCTCCTTCCCGGTCAAGTTAGTATAGCTGGCCGTCTCAAGAATCTTTTAAAATCTTGGAAGGCTTGTTCGCACTTCGCTGTCCATTCAAACTCCTTTCCTTTCCTTAGAGTGGCATAGAAGGGGAGATATCTTATTGCCGATCCGACCAGGAATCTGGACAAGGCTGCCAACCTCCCGTTGAGTTGTTGTACCTCTTTGATGCAAGTCGGACTTTTCATGTCGAGTATGGCCTGACATTTATTCGAGTTTACCTCGATTCCTCTCTGTATGATCATAAAACCCAAAAATTCACCTGGTTCTACTGCGAAGGTGCATTTTGCGGGATTGAGTCGCATACCATGCCATCTTATAATGTCGAATACTTGGGTCAGATCGGATAATAACATCTCTTCGCTTCGTGTCTTTACTAGCATGTCGTCCACGTATGCTTTCATGATTTTTCCGATGTGGTCCGAAAAAACTTTATTCATTAATCTTTGATAAGTGGCTCCTGCATTTTTAAGACCGAAGGGTATGACAATGTAGCAGTAGTTTGCCTTTTGGATTAAGAATGAGGTTTTCTCTTGGTCGGGTGGGTACATTGGGATTTGGTTGTATCCTGAGTATGCATCCATAAAGGAGAGGTATTTATATCCGGAGGAGGCATCGACCAGTGCGTCGATGCTGGGGAGTGGGTAAGGATCTTTTGGGCAAGCTTTGTTGAGATTGGTGTAGTCAGTGCACATTCGTCACTTCCCGTTTGATTTTTTCACCAAGACGACGTTAGCAAGCCATAGTGGGTATTTGACTTCTCTTATGAAACATGTCTCTAGTAGAGCTTGTACTTGCTTTTCCACATCTTGAGAGCGTTCTGGTCCTAGTTTTCTACGCCTTTGTTGCATCGGCCGAGATCCTGGGTAGACTGCTAGCTTGTGACACATTAGCTTGGGATCTATGCCTGGCATGTCTGCGGCCTTCCACGCAAAGAGGTCGATGTTATCTCGTAGAAACTGTATGAGTGCTTCTTTTATGGCTCCTTTTAGGAGTGTGCCGATATTGGTCGTTTGGACCGGGGTATCCCCGATCTGGATTTTCTCTATTTCACCTTCAGGTTGTGGACGGAGTTCTTCCCGCCTCTGAATTCCACCGAGTTCGATCATGTGGAATTCTTCTCCTCTGCCTCTGAGGTTTAGACTTTCGTTGTAACAGCGGCGCGCCATCTTTTGGTCTGCTTTTATCGTAGCTATCCCTCCTACAGTTGGGAACTTCATGCATAGATGTGGGGTTGAGACTATTATACCAAGCTGATTCAACGTTGTCCGACCTATTAGGACATTGTAGGCTGAACTTACGTCGACTACGATGTAATCTATTTTGAGTGTTCTTGACTGACTTCCTTTTCCAAAAGTCGTGTGTTGCGAGATGTATCCCATTGGTTGAATTGGGGTATCTCCTAGTCCGAACAGGCTGTCCGGATATGCTCGGAGTTATTTTTATTCCAAGCCGAGTTTGTCGAAGGCAGTTTTGAATAAGATATCGGCGGAGCTCCCCTGGTCTATCAGCGTGCGGTGGAGATTTGCGTTTGCCAGTATAATAGTGATGACCATGGGATCGTCATGTCCTGATGCGATGCCAGACGCGTATTCCTTGGTGAAAGTAATCGCGGGGATGTCAGGTGCTTCCTCCTTTCCTGTAACATGATATACGTCTTTGAGATATCTTTTGCGAGATAATTTGGAGATTTCTCCCCTGGCGAATCTACCGTGTATCATGTGGACATGTCTTTCTGGTGTACGAGGTGATCACGCGGTTTGTCCAACATCTTCTGCTCTTCTTCTTTTTCTTTGCTCATCGTCACGGTTGGCCAGATATCGATTTAGCTTTCCTTCTCTTACTAGTTTTTCTATGACATTTTTTAAATCGAAACATTCATTGGTAGAATGCCCGTGGATCCGATGGTATTCACAATATTCAGCCCAGTTTCCTCCTCCTTTTTTGCCTTTGAGTGGCCGAGTTGGAGGTATTTTTTCAGTGTTGCACAAACCTCTCTGTAAACATCCACAAGAGACACCCTGAGGGGGGTGTAATTGTGGTATTTTTTATTTTCTCTCCCTGTCGATCTTCCTTCTTTTTGGAATCTTTGTTCATATCCCGAGAGGTGAATCCAGCTTTCGAGGTCTCTCCTAATCAGGAGTTTTCCTCTATGTTGATGTACTTCTCAGCTCGTTCCTCCACCTCGTTCAGAGATGTGGGGTATTTTTTTGATATAGATTGGCTAAAAAGTCCTAATCGCAAGACATTAATGAGGCCCATAATGGCGGCCTCTGTTGGTAGGTTCTGTATGTCCAAGCATGTCTTGTTGAATCTTTCCATGTAGTTGCGAAGGGTTTCCTGTTCTCCTTGCCTGATTCCTAATAGACTTGGAGCGTGTTTAGCTTTGTCTTTTTGGATAGAGAATCTGGCCGAAAATTTCTTGGCCAAGTCGTCAAAACTCAAGATGGACCTAGGAGGTAGATTGTCGAACCATCTAATTGCCATTTTTGTCAAAGTAATCAGAAAGGCTTTGCAACGAACTACATCTGATGCATCGGTGAGGTACATTCTACTTCTGAAATTGCTGAGATAGTGGCCGGGATCTGTAGTACCGTCGTATAAGGTCATATCTGGGAGTTTAAAGTCTTTTGGTATTTTGGTCTTCATGATCTCCTTGGTGAATGGATCTTGTTCCCTGTGGGAGCTATCCTCACGGGAGGATCGGTTGGCTGTGGTCTTGATATCGGCTTCAAGTTTTAGGAGTTTGTCCTCCAATTCCTGGTGTCGCCTTATTTTCCTCTGTAGATCTTTTTAGGCCTCTCGTTGACGTAGGGCTTCTTCTTCAAGTTGTTTTAAACGGTCTTGAAGTGCATCCATGGCTCCCGCGTTTGGAGAGTTCTTCTTGTTGTTAAGTTGGGAAGTATCTTTTGGTGTGGCATCTGCATTTTTGTGCGATGTTCTATCTTCTAGATCTGAAGTGTGGTTGTTGTCATGATCGTCCGCCATGATGATGGGATGACTTCCAGGTCCCCGGCAACGGCGCCAATGTTTCGAGGGTTACTTGAAACTGTAGGTTGATCTCGGATGATATCTTCTGAGCTGGTCGGAGCTGTCGTGTCCGACTTATTGGACTTGATGGTGATGCTGATCATTCGTCCCTGGAGGGTGAGGGGTACCTGCAAGGGACTCCGATGCTTAAGTTAGCAAGGGTATTAAGTAGGTATTTAGTAGAATTAGAGTATGAGTTATACTTGGGTGCTCCAGTGTATTTATAATGGTATAGAGAGACCTTCTTTAGATAAGATAAGTTAGTTATCTTATCTTATCTTTATCTTCGAGTGAAGTCATCTTATCTTTAAGGGAACCACCTTCATCTCTATAGGCTTGGGCTGCCCTAAGATTCGGGTCGTGTTCCTCGGTATGGGCCCTTTATTGGGCTTTCCTGGTAGTTTGGCCGAGCTCTTTGAGAAGAGGTCGGATTGTCCTGACCTGAAGAGGTCAGTCGCTTTGTCGGTGGAACATCCTGGGTCGGACAGCTCGACTCAGGGTATGAACAGAAGCGTTCAGCTATTTCAAGAAGATACTCTCAGAACCTCCTGTACTCAGCAAGCCCAGGGAAGGAGAACCCCTATACCTCTATTTGGCCATGACTATGTAAGCGATGGCGGCAGTCTTAGTCCGGGAAGAGGACAAGACTCAGCGCCCAATATACTTTATCGGCAAAATACTCCAGGGCACAGAGATAAGGTACACCAAGTTGGAAAAACTGGCCTACACTCTGTTGATCTCATTTAGAAGGCTAAAGCAATATTTTCAAGGGCACACAATCATTCTAAGAACCGACCAAGCCATTCGACAAGTCCTCCAAAAACCTGACCTGGCGGGGAGAATGATGGCATGGGTAATAGAACTGTCCCAATACGATTTGCAACACGAGCCAAGACAGGTAATCAAAGCCCAAGCCATGGCAGATTTCCTTGTAGAAGTCACAGGAGAGACTCCCGACGCACCGAACACACGGTGAAAACTCTACGTTGACGGAGCATCTAACCAAACGTTCGAAGGCGCCAGGATCATCCTTGAAAATTCGGCAGGAATAGCCTACGAGCAATCCATCAAGTTCGAATTCCCGGTCTCCAATAACCAGGCCGAATATGAAGCACTGATAGGAGGATTGATGCTAGCCAAAGAAGTCGGAGCATCAAAAGTGGAAGTCAGTAGTGACTCCCAAGTTATCACCTCCCAAGTAAACGGCAACTACCAAGCCAGGGATGCGCTGCTACAAAAATACCTGGAAAAGGTAAAAGAGCTATGCAAAAGCTTCGAAGAAGTCACAATCCAGCACGTCACAAGAGAAAGAAACACCCAAGCCGACCTCCTTTCTAAGCTCACGAGCACTAAACCCGAAACGGGGAACAGATCCCTAATCCAAGGGTGGGCAACAGAACCCACAATCGTCATGTGCATAACCCAGGCGTCAAATCCACCCTCATGGATAGACCCCATCTCCCAATATCTGGAGTATGCAGAAACACCCCTAGATGAGAAGGAAGCACAAGTTATCAAGAGGGAAGCCCCCAAGTATACAATCATACAAGGGCAGTTGTACAAACGAGGGCTTCACCAGCCCCTACTCAAATGCCTACACTCCAACCAGACGGACTATGTCTTAAGAGAAGTCCACGAAGGATGTTGTGGTCACCACATCGGGGGAAGATCTTTGGCAAGAAAGATCATCTGGGCAGGATACTACTGGCTTACGATGATGTCGGACGCCTAGGAGTTCGTGAAAAAATGTAAAAAATGCCAAAAAATGCTAACTTCCACAAAGCACCTCCCGAGGAGCTCAATCTAATGATGGCTCCCCGACCTTTCGCCCAATGGGGAGTCGACCTCTTGGGGCCATTCTCACGAGGTCTTGGGCAAGTGAAGTACTTAATAGTGGCCATAGATTATTACACCAAATGGGTGGAAGCAGAACCACTAGCCAGCATATCCACAGCAAATTGCCAAAAGTTTATGTGGAAACAAGTGGTCACTAGATTCAGGATCCCGGAGACCGTCATATCGGACAACTGGACACAATTCACTGACAAAAAGTTCAAAGGATTCCTAGAAAGACTAAGGATCAAGCAGAAGTTCTCCTCAGTCGAGCATCCCCAAACCAACGGCCAGGTCGAAGCAACCAACAAAGTCATCTTAAAGGGGATAAGGAAGCGACTTAAAGGGAAGAATGGCTCATGGACAGACGAGCTAGCCTCAATCTTGTGGTCGTACAGAACTACCCCCAATCATCTACTGGCAAAATCCCCTTCCGACTCACATACGGGGTCGACGCGGTCATCCCAGTCGAAGTTGGGGAACCAAGCCCCAAGGCTACTCCTCGGGGTGGAAGTGAGGCAATCGAGAAGGACCTGGCCAACGAGACGAGAAAAATGGCACACCTGGCAGAAGCAGAAATAAAGCAAAGAGTAGCCCTAAGGTACAATGGCAAAGTATTGAAGAGAAGCTTGGGAGAAGGCGACCTGGTCTTACGACGTAACAACATAAGACCACCAAACCCAGGAGAAGGCAAGCTAGCCGCAAACTGGGAAGGACCTTACAGAGTAAGAGAAGTCCTTGGCAAAGGAGGCTACAAGCTAGAAAAATTGGATGGAAACGAGGTGCCAAGAACATGGAACATGGCAAACCTCAGGAGGTTCTACCCATGAGAAGGGGCGACCCCACGACCTGGCAACCTCAACCCCCCTCCTATGTTCCACCTTTACATTCTCCTTTGTCTCTCTTTCCTACAATCATATCATTTTCTTCTATTATCTTTCACTTTATTACGTGTTACATTATTTCTTTGTCTCATAATCTTAACAGTATAATGAGTTTACTTTTTGCAAATCTCAAAACGGAATAACAAGCGAGACAAAAAAAGGCGAACGGTCGACCTAACGGAAACCCGGGACTGATCACCCCGGGAACCATAAGGGACCAAAAGAAAAGAAATCGGTTCAGATAAAGCAGTAAATAAATACCATGATAACAAAAAACCAAAAGGCCGCGACGGCCCGAGCAAACAAAAAAAACAAGGCCACGACGGCCCGAATAAAACCAGCAATGAATAAAATGGCAATCTTAAAAGCAAGCAAAGAGAAAAAGTATTCGGTACAACCATAGGGCGCCTCATCATAGGCCCCAGAATAAAAAACAAGTCACAAAACAAAACAAAGAGCAAAGGAAATCGGGAAATATCCATCCAAGCACTCAAAGAATATTAACAATCTTTCCGCCCTCCACAGTCTTCGTCGCGCCAACTTCGGAGAGGTCAAGATCGGGAGCCAGCACGGCCACCTGCAGCTTTATTCCTTCCTCAGTTAGCTTAACGGCCTCACGAGCTCCCTTTGCAAGGTCCTTGTTCCTTTTCTTCAGGGCAACCATCTCCTGAGAAATAGCCTCCGCCGAGCTCTCCGCCAACTTTAGCTTTTCTTCCAACTCCTCGACCCTCTTCTTCATGGTAGCAGTCTCACCACGGGAGGCATTCAGATCCTTCATCAAGGCCATATCCCGATCCACCAGCCTGTTAATCTCTTTGGCATCCTCCTCAGCCTTCTTCTCCTGCTCAGACAACTTCATCTTCAAAGACTCCTCCCGAGATCGTGAGTCCGTCAGATCCTTTTGGGAGTTCTGAAGCTTTACCTCCATAGCATGATAGTTGCCCAAGATAGGCTCTACCTTCTTGGCAATAACAGCGGCTCAAAGAAGACTACGGTAGATCCACCTGGCCGGCCCGGAAAGGTCAGCCTCATGGAAAAACTCCTCGGTGTCGGGGAGCAACTGGGACTCGATGAAACCCCCAGCATCGAAGTTTTTCTCCATAACCGAGAGCGCCTTCCCGGTATCTCGTTTCCTTTTCTTAGGATTACCCACAACTTTCAGCTCATCATCACCAAGATCAAAATCCTCTTCAAAATTTTTTGTCCCCACACCATCGGACCCAGCAACCTTCTCGGGAGGAACAACTTTCTCCGGATGAACCTGGTCGGCCCCGTCTGCTTGACCACTGGCCTCCCCGGTTTCCCCTTGCTCCTGACTTGCTATAGGAGTCACCGGGGAGTCATCCTCACCCTCTTTGTTCCCATTGATAAGACTAATCAAGTCAGCCAAAGTCTTCTTCCCGCCAGCCATGGAAACTGCGAACAAAGAAAAATAAAAAGATGTCAAATAATAGAAAAGCAAGAAATAAGAGAGCTCAAAGGAAAAGAAACCCACCAACATACGACCGACCGGCCTCCCGATCTCCCATAACCATACGAGGGTTAACATTTCTCTCCCCAAAAATTGCCATCAAAATATCGGCAATATTATGATCCTCCGAACTCAACCAATCGTAAGAATTTTTTATTAGATAGTCGGACCCCGCTCCAAAACTCCAATAAGTCGGGATCCGTTTCTCCCCCTCGGCAGTTAACCAGAAGGGCTGGTGACCTTCGATGGGCCTGACCTTGAAAAAAGTAGACTTAAAACCATGAAAGGAATCCTCAAACAGGCCGAAGATCCTACGACCTTGTTGCCCCTAAAAGACATATATCCCTTTTTCGACTTTTGACGAGAAGGATTTGTGAGAAGAAAGCGGTAGAGGAAGACGTTTACAAAAACCGGCAGCTCCAGATACTCGCAAACCATCTCAAAACAGTGGATGGCAGCCCAGCTATTCGGATGCAATTTCAATGGGGCGACATTACAGCAGTTTAGCAAACCCATGACGAAGGGGGAGAAGGGTAGGCGAACTCCCAAAGTTGTGAACATGGGCTCATAAACCCACATCCAATCGGAAACTTGGGGGGCCGCCAAATTTTTCTAACAAATGCGCTCCCTACCAGTAGGAACATAAGCCTGGTAAAGCGCCTCCTCGGGACCATCTCCATACAACAGCCCCGCCTGGCGCAAATTTTGGAGACCCTCCTTCGTAACTTGGGAGGGGATGTCCCTTACATCAGAAGATACCCAAGCATAATGGTCAACGAAATCGGCTAGCGGTCGCTGAGCCTGATTCGGAAGAACGGAACGCTCAGTCATACCTACAGCGGGGGCACCACTCAGTCAGAACGGGAGGTCGGGAACCCACAAAAAAGCAAAAACAAACTAAACTTCCTCAAATCATTCCCTTCGAAGTAACTCAACACTAGACCCAGAACTTAAAAACAAATCCCCAGTGGCACCCCCTCTAAGAAGAAAAAGCAAAATAAAGAAACCTAGGAACACAAGCAAAAATACACAAAAACTGAAAATAAGCAACCTAAAAGGGGATAAAAGCCATGAAAGCTTACCAAAAGAGGCAGAATTAGTAAGAAGCAAATAGGAAGGAAGCAACGACAGGGAGCAAGAATGCTTGAAGTAGCAGCAAGAAGCAGAAGCAGCAGGAACAGCAGCAGTGTAAAAGAGTAAGAAGATGAGGGGAAGGAAAAGTAAAGGGAAGAGAAGGTTACGAAATAAAAATAAGGGGAGAAAAGCGTAACCTCCGAGGAAAAGCGCCAAAAGGCAGGGGCATATTTGCCATTCCACCCAAAATTCCAAATCAATGAAATGATGGGCATTTAATGTCCAGCACCAAAAACAAGAAATCAGCGCGAAGGTCGAAGCAACCACGCGTGAAGGACACGAAATGCCACCAATAAGTTCCTGAAAAAGAAGAAAAGCCTACCGCCTTGGCGAGCAAGACAAACACGCCCAACCATGAGCCCCAGACCTCGAGGCTGGCGCGTTGGGGGCACTGTTACGGACTACTAAAGTCCAGCTCAAGAATTCGTCGGGTCGGGGCATTACCCCACCAAGTCCCAAAACTCCAGCAAAAAGGCTCCCCGGGTCGGTCCCTAACACCCGACCCAGGGCCCTACCGACTTACCACCCAAAGCACGCTACCACTCGGGTCGATGCCCTCAGAGTCGGTACCCGACATCCCGACCCGAAGTACGGGACGACCCGCTCACGTGGAAAGCGACAGCTCACAGATCCCATATCAATGGGCCTGACCATTAATAAGCCCACCCAACATAGTATATAAGGGGAGAGGACAGCTCTCCCCCCAAGGTACGTCACATCCTTACCTACTTCTGCCACTCTTCAGTACGGACTCTGACTTGATCGTCAGAGTGTCCTTGCAGGTGGCCACCCCCCGCTCCGTTCAGCCTCCGACGATGCCATCGGACGATTTCCCTCGCTCCACGCCAGCTCGGAGTCTTCCCCTCTCTTCTACTCATCGCATACTGACAACCCGAGAATACCAGGTAACGAATACGTATGAATAGAATTGGGATTGGAGGCTATATATATGGATATTAAACATAAAAACTTATTGCACGCGTTGTGGAATAATATATATATAAGAAAATAATTATAACAAAAAATATTTAATATATGTAATTTAAATATTTTTTATGTATAAATAAGAAAATATTTAGAATTATTTAACAAAATTAATATATACGTCTACATAAATAAAAAATTTACTGTAATTTATGAAAATTACACATAATTTTTTTTCTTTCAAATGAATTTATTCTAATTATTACAATTAGCTCGTGAATAATGTATAATTGTATTATTTTAAGAAAATATCTTTATTATAATTATATCAAATCAATATTCAATGCATGATTAAGCTAATTATCATCACTAATATTTTTATTCATTTTAATTATATTAATTGATATAGTTCTAATTCTTATTCATGTGCAATAATTTTATTAGTAAATAATTGTATCTACAATAATTAGTTTTATCCACAATTTTATTAGTAGATAGTTATTGTATTCACAATAATTCATACTATAATTCTCACCCATCCTAATAATGGTTCATT
>NC_029776.3:12771980-12774010 GCF_000817695.3 Arachis duranensis
TTATATAAAATCAATATTTAGTACATTATTAAACTAATTATCTCTTGAAAATATTTTTAATCATTTTAATTATATTGATACAATTCTAATTCTTATTCATTATCCAATGATTTTATTAATGACAAGTTGTTACATTATTGGTGATCCATTTATAATAATAATAATATGATATGATAATGATATGAAGTTGGCTTCGATTACTCTATTCATGATAAAAAAAAACAATGATTCTAATCATGAATTTTAATTTTTATGTTTTATTTTTTACTCATATTTTTATTCATTAGTTATTTTATTTTTTATATTTACAGTAAATATTGAATATAAAAAAATAATATTGATTGTTATCTATTTTATTTATTTAGAGTCATAATTAAATTTGATATAATTATAGCAAGTATGTATAATTAATAGTAACATGATACTATAACTTTAAGTTGTATAATAAAATAAAAAATAACGTAGCAATTTATTTCTGCTTCCTATAGAGCAACAATATTATATATATTTATATATCTCTTCTTTTAGTTCTTTTCTAAAAATATTGGCACATAATTAATGTAGATAACATATATACTGAGCAAGTATCTCCATTGAATTAATCATAAATGTTAATAAAAGATAATGGCATAATTTTTACCTAATTGTAGCAAGTATCTCCATTAAAAATATTGACTAATTATTACCGTGTACAATGAGTGTGTGTGTATATATATATATATATAAGGAGTAATAATGAATTGTAATAATTATTTATTATCTAGAAAATTCGTACCACAGACATAGTTCTTTTTCTATTTATTATTTTTCATACCTAATGGCCTACGATTCTATCAACAGTATTACCTATGGTAGATTATGTAATGAAAAAATTTGGAAAATAAAGGCAAGAGTAATGAGTAAAGATGATCTACAAGTGCTGTTGCAAGATTACAGACACTTGGAAGATAACTATACAATGAATGTGGTATATAGAGAAGTTTTTGAGAGCTTATAATGAAAAGGTAATAACGAAATCTCTTAATTAAATTTATTAATTTATTAAAATTTATTACTATCAATTTAAAAAATTGACAAATTCTAGGTGCTAATGGGTAATGCATTCTTTTTGTACATTTATGACTTGAGAATATTAGAATTATCATAAAAATCGGTATTATGTTATTCTCTTGATAAACAATTTTATAATTATGTTAATCATATAATTTTGTATACTAACATTGGTATAATATTGCTTCAGGTATATATTTTGCAGGTATCAAAGGATAGTATTGAGTTGTTATTTAGTGGGTTTAAATTATTTATTGGAGAACTTTTTGCATTAGGATTCTCTAATAATTTGTTATTCATTTTCAACTAATTTTAATATGTTCTTACACATATAACAATTTGTTGTGAATTTAGGTATTATTAGATTATTTATGGTCACATTCAATATATAACAATTTAGGTATTACTAGATTGATTGAAAATTAAAGTAGATTAGTAAAATCGGTTAATAACTATTTTAGAGTTAATATAATTAACACTAAATCAAAAACAAACAAACAATGCATAACTCATTATTTTTTTTATTAGTCAAATTATTATAAATCAAATTAATCTTAACAAAACAACTTAAAATTATAATTTCAGTTTTATCACGTGCATAGCACGGGTAATTATACTTATATATATATATACATACTGATTAGAGGTCCGTAACACCACACTATCTCTATTCTACGACTTAAGCGTAAAACTCTGTATAACAGGATGTTACAAATGTAATTTTGGATAACATCATTCAAATAATATTCATTTGTTCAGAATAACTTTTGACCAAAAAAAATCAAAATACAAACTATATTAACATTCTAATTTTAATAAAAATTAATTTTATAAAAATATGTTTATTTTGTAGAATTAATTTTAATTAAAATTAGATTGATGTCAATGTAATTTGTGTTTGAATATTTTTTTGTCAAATGTAATTAAAAAAATGAATATTATTTAGATAATATTAGCCAAAATCACTTTAGAGTATAAAA
>NC_029776.3:12778549-12779335 GCF_000817695.3 Arachis duranensis
TCTCCTCTATCAACATCAATCACAGCCCTTGCTGTGGCTAGGAAGGGTCTGCCAAGGATGATGGATTCATCCATGCACTTCCCAGTCTTTAGGACTATGAAATCAGTAGGGATGTAATGGTCCTCAATTTTTACCAGAACATCCTCTACAAGTCCATGAGCTTGTTTTCTTGAGTTGTCTGCCATCTCTAGTGAGATTTTTGCAGCTTGCACCTCAAAGATCCCTAACTTCTCCATTACAGAGAGAGGCATGAGGTTTACACTTGACCCTAAGTCACACAAGGCCTTCTTGAAGGTCATGGTGCCTATGGTACAAGGTATTGAAAACTTCCCAGGATCCTGTCTCTTTTGAGGCAGTTTCTGCCTAGACAAGTCATCCAGTTCCTTGGTGAGCAAAGGGGATTCATCCTCCCAAGTCTCATTTCCAAATAACTTGTCATTCAGCTTCATGATTGCTCCAAGGTATTTAGCAACTTGCTCTTCAGTGACATACTCATCCTCTTCAGAGGAAGAATACTCATCAGAGCTCATGGATGGCAGAAGTAAGTCCAGTAGAATCTCTATGGTCTAAGTTTGAACCTCAGATTCCCAGGGTTCCTCATTGGGGAACTCATTGGAGGCCAGTGGACGTTCATTGAGGCCTTCCTCAGTGGCGTTCACTGCCTCTTCTTCCTCCAAAAATTCGGCCATGTTGATGGCCTTGCACTCTCCTTTTGGATTCTTTTCTGTATTGCTTGGAAGAGTACTAGGAGGGAGTTCAGTAATTTTCTTGCTCAGCTGTCCCACT
>NC_029776.3:12781149-12781351 GCF_000817695.3 Arachis duranensis
AAATGCCAGTCTGTCCTTCTTCACTGGGCGTTTTGAACGCCCAGCTTTTTCTGTGTAATTCCTCTGCTGTATGTTCTGAATCTTCAATTCTCTGTAGTATTGACTTGAGAAGACATAAATGAAAAATATTTTTGGATTTTTAATAATAAGGAAAAATCAAAATGCAACAAGAATCAAATAACAATGCATGCAAGACACCAAA
>NC_029776.3:12781538-12782241 GCF_000817695.3 Arachis duranensis
TGACACCAAACTTAAGATGAGACTAGTGTCTCAACAAGAAACATAGAATAAATTTTTTTTGTTTTTATGATTTTGTAAATTTTTTTTTGTGCCTTTTCGAAAATTAAGTGGAAGAAGAAAATAAAGGTATCAAAATTCTCAATGAGAATCCCAGGAATCAGTGCAATGCTAGTCTAAGACTCCGGTCCAGGAATTAGACATGGCTACACAGCCAGCCAAGCTTTCAAAGAAAGCTTCGGTCCAAAACTCTAGACATGGCCAATGGCCAGCCAAGCCTTAGCAGATCACTGCTCCAAAAGCAAGATTGATAAAAATCAACAAGCTCTTGTGATGATAAGTTGAAACCTCGGTCCAATGAAATTAGACATGGCTTCTCAGCCAGCCAGACTTTAACAAATCATCATGAAACTCTAGAATTCCTCTTCAAGAATTTTGAAAAAAATAAATACCTAATCTAAGCAACAAGATGAACCTTCAGTTGTCCAAACTGAACAATCCCCGGCAACGGCGCCAAAAACTTGGTACTGTTGCCGGATCTTGGCACTGATGTTACCGGACCAAAAGCTTGCTCAAAACTTGAACAATCCCCGGCAACGGCGCCAAAAACTTGGTACTGTTGCCGGATCTTGGCACTGATGTTACCGGACCAAAAGCTTGCTCAAAACTTGAACAATCCCCGGCAACGGCGCCAAAAACTTGGTGC
>NC_029776.3:12783272-12796203 GCF_000817695.3 Arachis duranensis
CAACGCCGGTTTGGGCCATCAAATCTTGGGCAAAGTATGGACTATCATATATTGCTGGAAAGCCCAGGATGTCTACTTTCCAACGCCGTTAAGAGCGCGCCAATTGGGCTTCTGTAGCTCCAGAAAATCCAATTCGAGTTCAGGGAGGTCAGAATCCAACAGCATCTGCAGTCCTTTTTAGTCTCTGAATCAGATTTTTGCTCAGGTCCCTCAATTTCAGCCAGAAAATACCTGAAATTACAGAAAAATACACGAATTCATAGTAAAGTCCAGAAAAGTGAATTTTAACTAAAAACTAATGAAAATATACTAAAAACTAACTAGATCATACTAAAAACATACTAAAAACAATGCCAAAAAGCGTACAAATTATCCGCTCATCAAGTTACTTCCATGTTCAGAGAATGATAGGGTTTACCACAGAGGGGAGGGTTTTGAGCATTTTTTTTTATGTATAGCTGTGTGTTGGAGGAATTGAGGGTGAGACTTCCATTTAGTGAATTTGAGTGTTAGGTGCTAAAGTAGTTGAACTGCGCACCCTCACAACTGCATCCAAATGGGTGGACTTTCCTTTGTGCTTTTGAGATTCTTATGGAATTTTTGGAAGAAATTCCATCAATGGAGCTGTTTTTCTCCTTGCTTCAGGTGAAGGGGTGTGGAAAGGTAGTTGGGTAAATCTGAACAGTTCGGCGAGGTTTGGCATATTTAAGTTATATAAATCATCCTTTAAGAACTTCAAGGAAATGTATATTAAGGTGAGTAATTTCGAGGGTGACTTTCCGTTCTATGTGGACAAACATTTAGAGGAAAAATTTTCTTTGTAGTAGTGTTCAGAGGCTCAAAATATTCTAGGGCCTGAAACTATAACCCCAAGGGATGAGTGCATAATTGAGTATTTGACTGAGGTTATTGATCAGAAGTAGTTCATTTCTGTATATGATCTGCTGTAGTGGGAGGAAAATAAGGCGGCTGTTATAGAGTTTTTGGGCAAGGGTTTCAATTTGGTTATTGTATCAGTGTTGAGATTTGTGATAAATGTTGGTTTTTGCTTGCGTTGCAGGTGGTAAATATCCAGGCGTGTCTGCTGCAAGTCTGAGGGCTCGGGTGAGGAGTAAAGGTCTTGATAAAGAGGAATCTTCGTCAAAAGCGGATAAGGTCGGTGCTGGCGAGGTTGATCAACCAATGCTGAGGAGAAAAAAGGTGATCTTAAAGAGGAAGAAAGCTGATGTGGTAGATCTGTCCGAAGATTCTGATGATGGGCTAGAGGTTCCAATAGAGGAAGTTCAGAAATTTTATGATAATCAGAAGAAGTTGCATGATGTTGTTGAGCAGAGTGAGGGTTCGTCTCTCTGGGAGAAGGATTATCCCTTCATGATTACTTCTGATGAAGTTGTCAGACCCCATCCCACGTTATGTTGGCTGATGAGGTGGGGGATGTGGCAATTGACCAGTATATGCAGGTAATTTTGTGTTTATTGTGTTGTTTTGGTTCATGTATTTATGGGTGATCATGTTGATAGTCGTTTTTATTTTGTTCGCATAGGGTTGTTGGTCTGCGGCTTGCCAGTTTGGGGCATAGCCGAGAAAAGAAACATATGAAAGCTGCGACTGAGAAGTCTGATCTAAAGTTGAAGAAGGAGTTAGAGTTGAGAAATGCTAGGGTTGCCGAGGTTGAAGCGAAGCTGGTTGAGGTACAGAAGGAGTTGTCATTGACAAAGGAAAATTATTCGAAGGAGGTAGAAGACGTTAAGAAAAAGGAAGCTGATCTCTCCAGTATGAGTGCTTGTGTGATTGAGTTATCTAGTAAGTTGAAGGAGATGGAAAAGAGTAGACAAGGTGAGATTTTGGATTCTTTTATTGAAGGTTTTGAAAGAGCTGTTATTCAAGCGAGGTTTCTTGCTTCTGGAGTGGATTTCTCTCAGATGGATCCAGGAAAGATAATGCAGGTTGGGGTTATAGTGGAGGATGATGGTGCTGCTGAGAAAGAAGATGAAATTATTGAAGAGGTTTAGGTCTAATGTTATTGTGTTTGTTGGACATTTTATTTTGTTGGTAAACTATTTTGCTCCTGTGGTGAGCTTATATATGTAACTTTATTTTGGTACTGTTCTTTGGAAAAAAGCAACTTATGATGCTTCTGATTACATGTTGTTATGCATGTGTTGATTAGTATAAAATTATATTTGTTTTGTTTGGAAATTTAATATTATAAGTGAGTGTTGTCTGATTTGTGATTGTGGCCTGAAGACTAATTGTTTTGATATTGGTAAAAAATACCCTAGTGTTAGGTAAATTTGTTTGAATGGTAAAATGCCATTATTTTGATGGACATTGGCCAGTAGGCCGAGTTTAGCGAGGTGCCGAGTAATTGGAATAGAAATAGGGTTTATTGAATGGATAAAGTTAGATGTAATTAGATTCGATTTGATAGTCAGCTATAATTATCATAAGTTTTGAATAGTCAATTTCTTGAGTGTTGATCGGTAGTATGTTGGACTGATTAATTTCGAATAGTCAGAATGGCGGTAAGATCGGATTTTTGTTTGAGTGATAGATTCTGAATTATCGGTTTCGAATTAAGATCGATTATTTGTTTGTTTGATAGATTCCGAATGATCGGCTTTCGATTAAGATCGGTTATTTGTTTGATTGATAGATTTCGAATGGTCGGATTCAGGATATAGATTGGTAGTTTGTTTGACTGATAGTATCCGAATGGTCGAACTCAAGATTATAAATCGGCGGTAGAAATAGGTTTATAGATATATGAGAGATGTGAAATGCAAAATATTTACTGGATGAAATGAGAAATTTATTTATTAGATAACCTTTGATTTCAAAGGCCCAGGTAGGCTAGCCTCGTTAAAACCTCTCCAAGTAAAACCCGTTGTGGGAAAAATCTTGGTAGTAGAAAAAAGATTACTCGCCTGTCTCTGGATTTTAACTGTAGTATAACTTTAAAGATGATACATTCAAAGTGTTAGGCAGATTTTTACCATCTAAGATTTGTAATCGATAAGCTCCATTGGCGATGACTTCTATAATTCAGTAAGTGTTCTGAGGGTTACCTGAAACTAAAGGTCGATCTCGGACGAGATCTTCTATGCTGGTTAGAGCTGCGGAGTCCGATCTGATGAGCGTGGTCGGAGTCGCTGTGTCCGACTCGTTGGACTTGGTGATGATGCTGATCCTTCGTCTCCAGAGGGTGGGGGGTACCTGTAAGGGACTCCGATGCTTAAGTTAGCAAGGGTATTAAGCAGGTATTTAGTAGGATCAGAGTATGAGTTATACCTGGGTGCTCCAGTGTATTTATAATGGTGTGGAGTGACCTTTTTAGATAAGATAAGTTAGTTATCTTATCTTATCTTTATCTTATCTTCAAGTGAGGTCATCTTATCTTCAAGGGAACTGCCTTTATTTCTACGGGCTTGGGCTGCCCTTGGATTTGGGACGTGTTCCTCTATTTGGGCCCTTTGTTTAGGCTTTCCTGTGACTTGGCCGAGCTCTTTGAGAAGGGGTTGGGTTGTCCTGACCTGAAGAGGTCGGTTGCTTTGTCTGTAGAACATTCCGGGTCGAACAGCTCGACCCAGGGTATGAACAGTGCCCCTGCTCGAGCTCGGTCTTCTCTTTGAGGTCAAGTCTTTAGTTTTAGGACTTCGATCCTTCTTTGGTGAAGCCGAACTCGAGCATTTTGTCGATTTCTTTTTGTAGAGTTCTCCTTCTTTTGAATACGGAACGTTTCTGTTTCGTTTCCTCTGAAAGCGTGTGCTTTTGCGTTTAGTGCCCTAGCCTTGGAATGTGCGAGGGTTTTAATGTCCTCATTAATTGGTTTTAATGCCCCGTTTCTCTTGGTTTCCTTTATTCAAATTTTGTATCCAAGAGACGGTTTTCCTTTCCCTGTAACTTCCCTTCTTTTTCGCCGTTTCCTGTCCTGCATTTCTCGTTTTTTCTCTTGTGACGCTTTGGCATTCGCTTGGTGCTTCCGTTTTGTGGTTGAATCTCCGCTGCTCCTTTTCAAAGTTTTCTTCCTTCTTCCAGGTTGGCTTTGCTTTTCTCTTCACCTTTTTATTTCTGCTACTTTTGTTTTTGATTTTTTTTTATGACGCTCTGATTTTGTACGTTGGAAAGTTTGAACCTTTTTCTTGTTTATGTGCTTGGTTTATTGTTGTAATGCATGTTTCTTGGTCTTCTTTCGTCCTTATGTATGCTTTGGGTGATTTTCCTGGTTCTGGCTTCTTTTTAGGGTTGATTTTCGTACTGTTGTTTCGAAAAAGGTTGCTCCTTTGATAACTTGTTTGCTTCATTGATGATTTTGCTATACTGGTTGATGACTGCTCTTCAATAGAGATGATGGTTTTTCATGACTTTCTTTTGACTTTTTTTGGGATGTGAAAAGATGTAGGCTTTGTTGGCTTCCCTGAATCTTCTTTCTGCCTCCAAAGGATGCCCCTGGAACCTTTTGGATTGGGTCCTGGGTTTCCTTTTCTTGCTTTTCCTGGTTTCTCTGACACCTATATGCTTTAGTTTTGTGAGTTGCCTCCATTTGTTGCCTCCGTTTATGCCCGAGTTGTTCAATTAGTGTCCGAGGTGTTTTTTGAGTAATCCAATCTTCTTTTCTTCTTGTAGGACTAGTTAACCATGTCTTCTCGCAAAAATATTGTCGAGGCGTCTTCTAAAGTTCTCGAGGGAATGTCTGACTGGTTGGACTCCCTTGTGCTGTTATGTGTATCTCTGGCTAATTCGGAGTTCTATGCGGCACTTAGAAAACACCATCGGATATGTAGTAGTGAGAATCAAGAATGCAATTATGAGTTGGTGGCACCTGACTCTAATGATCGGGTCTGCTTTCCTACTTTGACCCAGGGGGAGCATTCTTTCTTCTATGCATATGATTTCTTTTTTAGCCAGATGGATATTACTCTTCCTTTTTCTTCCTTTGAGACCGAGTTGTTATGGTCTTGTAATGTGGCCCCATCTCAGCTTCACCCGAATTCTTGGGGTTTTATTAAGATTTTTCAGATGGTTTGTCATGAATTCGGCATTAAGCCTGCTTTGACTCTTTTTCTGTATTTGTTTGTGTTGACCAAACCTGTGACTACCAAAAAGAAAGCTTCTTCGATTTCTTTTAGGTCGGCCCAGGGGCATAAAGTCTTCTCCATGTATGATGAGTCTTTCCGCGATTTTAAGAATTACTTTTTCAAGATCCGAGCTGTTGAAGAAGCTCGCCCTTTCTTCCTGGATGAGAATGACGAGCCTCGTTTTCCTTTAGAGTGGCAGAGAAATGTAGTTGTGTCTAGGTATACATGGGAGATGCTAGATGAGGTCGAGCAAGCCTTTGTGCTGCTTTGGAGGATATTTGGGGGGAACCTCCTCATCTTGAGACCAAGAAATTTTTGGGGGATCCGTTCTTGATTCGTGCTGTGCTGGGTATTTTATAGACTGTGTTCTCCTGTCTTTGTTTTCTTGCTTTCTTTTCTGGGTATTCATAAGTCGTTTGTATTTTTCTTTGTTTTTCAGAGATGTCGAAGAATAATGACTCACTGAAGGCCTTTAAGAAGGCGAAGAAAGCTACTGCGGCTCAGAGCGTCCCCGCGAAGGTGGTCGGGGAAGGGTCCTCCCAGGCTTTGTCGAAGCCGTCTATCCCGAGCTCTCCTAGGCCGAGGAGGATGATCCCGACCCCTCGGGTTTGTTTGGTCGATCCGCCTCAAACTTCAGTTGGTACCTCTGCTCCTTCAATCGCTTCTCCTCCAAAAAGACCTCGGACTATCGAGCCATTTAATCTTGGTGCTCCTGACTTTGATGCAGTTGGATTTGTGGATCAACAGATTGCTCCCTATGGTGTCATGCCTACTGACGATGTATCCATTCTTCATCATTTGGATTATATTACCCGGAGCGGTATTACGCTGGCACACATGGGAGCGGCTATATACCGAACTGCTCAAGATCTTCCTATTCATGCTACCAAGGCTTTTATGGAGGAGGCAAAGTCAGAGTTTGATCGAATCAAGGGTTTGAAGGAGGAGCTCAAGGGGAAGGTGTCCGAGCTGAAAAAGGAGCTGAAGGGGGAGAAGGCCCGGTCTGTTGGTCTGGCGGCTGCTGCGCAACTGGCCGAGGATACGGCACTAAAACATAAGGATAGCTATGTTACCACTTATAAGGAGCTGATGGGTCTTAGGGAGGAGTTGGAGTCTGCCCGAGTTGATTATGCCAAGCTCCAAGGTCATCTTGTAGGCAGTGTAACTGCTGCTTATGAGACTCTGGTGGAGCAGTTCCGGATTGTTGCCCCTAATGCCTATTTGACTCTCGTTAGTCTTGATAACGTAGTAAAGGATGGCAAGATTGTCCCAGATGATCCCGATGATGACATTGAACCTTCTCCTGCGCCTTCTCTTAAAGCTTCTGCTATGCCAATTTCTTCAACCCCCTCGACCGTAGTTGAGCCAGATCATGATTGTCAGATCTTGAATCGAGGCGACGAAACAGTGGATGCGGTGCCTCTCCAGCCTCGCCCTCCTTCTCCCTAAGATGCTGCTACTGGGAAGCCTTTGGATCCTCTATGATTTCTCTATTATGTTTGTGTATAGCCCGTTTTGTGGGCTTTTGAACTCTTTATCTTTGTAACTGGTGTTTTGGTGACTTGTTTGATACTTCCTTTGGTTGCTTGTTTAGCAACTTTATTTTGAAAAACAAAGTAGTTCTCGAGCTTTTGGGGCTGGTCTTTGATGGCCTCTGAAGTTTATTATCATAACTTAGTAGCTTTTATATCATGTCTGCTTGCACTTATCTTGGTACCTTAGTAGGCTGAGATTTTGTCCAACATAATCATCTTGATTATTTGATTTGATTTCGTTTGTAATCCTCCTTTTTGTACCTCGTTTAGATCTCTTTTGGGGATTTCGTTTGTAATTTCTGTGTCCTCGGCTTGACTTCATCATGTTGGACCCTGTCGAGTTTGCTTGGTAATCCTCTTTCTTGGACTTTGTTCAGGTCCCTTTTTGGGGATTACCTTTGTAGCTTTTTCTTTCTGGGCCGACTTTGTCACGTCGGGCCCTGTCGAGTTACTTGATAATCCTCTTTTTTGGACCTCGTTTTTAGGTCTCTTTCAGGGATTATCTTTTGTAACTTTTTCTTTCCAGGCCGACTTTCTCATGTCTGGCCCTGTCGAGTTACTTGATAATCCTCTTTTTTGGACCTCATTTTAGGTCTCTTTCAGGGATTATCTTTTGTAACTTTTTCTTTCCGGGCCGACTTTGTCACGTCGGGCCCTGTCGAGTTACATGATAATCCTCTTTTTTGGACCTCGTTTTAAGTCTCTTTCAGGGATTATCTTTTGTAACTTTTTTGTAGGAGTCTGACTTCCACATGTCGGGCTCTTCGAAGTTATAGTAATCCTCTTTTATAGGGTTGGCCAGACCTCTTTCCAGGGCTTTACTTATAACTTAGGTTGTTATGGCTGGTCCAACTTTTTGTGCCAGCCAGTCTTTAAGTTATTTTATAGCAATCCATTTTATTAGGTCCTCGTCAGGTCCTTTCTATGGATCACTTTCTATAACTTCTTGCATTATTCTATTTTCATTTTTGCCGATTTTGTAGAATTTGTGTTTTTAGCCCTCGTTTTTATCGTGATCGCGCAGTGAATTCGTTTTTCACTTTTTGTCGATTTGTAGCTTTATAATCGGGTGATGAATGTTTTCAGAATAATACGACTTGAGCGTTTGTAGAGAATCTGAACAAATTTTATTAAAGGAAAATGCAAATATACATGAGGAATTAATTTCCTAAGTCGGGTGATTTGTAGGTCTTGGCCGGGCGCCTCGTTAAAAGACCTTTTTCAGGAAAAAGAGTGCGCCTTGTCCAAGATCTTTTATCATTCCTAGCTATAGTACCTTCTTAGGTTGCAGGCGTGCCATGATCTAGGAAGCTCTCGCCCGTCGAGTTCGGAAAGTTTGTAGTAGCCCTTTCCCAAGACTTCTATGACTCGGAAGGGTCCTTTCCAGTTTGCAGCTAGCTTTTCTTCTCCAGGTCGAGTTGTTCCTATATCGTTTCGGATTAGGATAAGGTCATTTTCAACAAAGGCCCGCTGTATTACTTTTCGGTTGTATCTGGAGGCCATTCGTCGTTTCAACGCTTTTTCCCTTATCCGAGCTCTTTCTCGGATTTTCGGAAGTAAATCGAGCTCTTCTCTTTGGAGTTGGGAATTGGCTTTTTCACTATAATGGATTACTCTGGGTGATCCTTCTTCGACCTCCACTGGGATCATCACCTCCATTCCGTAAGCTAATCGGAAAGGTGACTCCTTTGTCGTGGAATGTGCAATCGTTCGATATGCCCATAGGACTTGTGGGAGCTCCTCAGCCTAGGCTCCTTTTGCATCCTGTAATCTCCATTTTATCCCTGCTAATATAACTTTCTTAGCAGCTTCGGCTTGCCCATTGGCTTGGGGGTGCTCGATAGAGGTGAATTGTTGTTTTATATTCAGGTCGGCCGCTAGTTTTCTGAAGCCTGTGTCTGTGAACTGGGTACCATTGTTTGTAGTGATGGAGTTTGGAACTCCGAACTTGTGACGATGTTTCTATACAAAAATTTTCGACTTCTTTGAGCTGTGGCATTGGCTAGGGGTTCTTCCTTGATCCATTTTGTGAAGTAGTCTATTCCTACTATGAGGAATTTGACTTGTCCTGATCCTTGAGGAAATGGTCTGAGGAGATCGAGTCCCCATTTTGCGAATGGCCAAGGTGAGGTTACGCCGATGAGTTCCTCTGGCGGAGCGGTGTGGAAGTTGGCATGCTTTTGACATGGTGAACATGTTCTTACGAATTCTGTGGCTTCTTTTTGTAGGGTTGGCCAATAGAATCCTACCCGTAGTACCTTTTTGGCGAGTGCTTGTGCTCCGAGGTGATTACCACAAATGCCACTGTGTACTTCTTCTAAGATATCCTTAGTGTTGGAAGTCGGCACGTATTTTAGCAATGGTGTTGAAATCCATCTTTTGTATAAAGTATTATTTATGATGGTATAGTATTGTGCTTTCCGTTTTAACCTCTTTGCCTCCTTCTTATCTGTAAGGAGGGCCTCTGTGGTGAGGTAATTAATCATGGGGGTCATCCATCCCTGATCGCGACCTGTTATGGCTAGGACCTTTTCTTCTTCTGAGATTGATGGCTTCTGTAGAATTTCTTAGATAAGGCTTCTATTGTTGCCTCCTGGTTTGGTGCTGGCTAGTTTTGAGAGTGCATCGGCCCGGGCATTCTGTTCTCGGGGTATGTGTCGAATCTCATATTCTCTGAGTTGTCCAAGCTGTTTCCTGGTTTTGTCCAGGTACTTTTTCATAGTGGCATCTTTGGCTTGGTAGCTGCCAGTTATCTGTGAAGTGACTACCTGTGAGTCGCTGAAGATGATAAGTTTGTGATCTCCAACCTCCCTAGCCAGCTTCAAACCAGCCAGTAGTGCCTCATATTCCGCTTGATTGTTTGAGGCAGGGAACCCAAATTTGAGGGAGAGTTTGATCTGGGTCCCTTGGTCACTTTCAATTATTACGCCTGCGTCACTTCCCGTTTTATTCGAAGAGCCGTCCACGTATAGATTCCATTCTGTGGGGCCTTCCGGTGTGTCTGTAAATTTTGCAATGAAGTCGGCCATATATTGAGATTTGATGGCCGTTCGAGCTTCGTATTGAAGGTCGAATTTGGACAACTCAACTGCCCATTGCAAGATTCTGCTGCCAAGTTTATTTTCTGTAAGATTCTTTTTATGGGCTGGTTGGTCCGAATTTTAATGGTGTGAGACTGGAAATACGGGCGAAGTCGTCGAGATGTTATTATGAGAGCTTAAGCAAACTTTTCTATTTCTTGGTAGTTCTGCTTGGACCCTTGTAACGCTTTGCTGATAAAGTATATGGGTTGTTGCCCACTGTTGTCTTCTCGGACCAGTGCTAAGGCTATTCCCCGATTTCCCACTGTGAGGTACAAGATGAGTGGTTCCCCTTCCCGTGGCCGACTTAATATAGGTGGCTGTCCCAGAAATTTTTTGAAGTCTTGGAAGGCTTGCGCGCATTCAACTGTCCATTCAAACTCCTTTCCCTTCCTTAGAGTGGCGTAGAAGGTGAGATATCTTATTGCGGATCCCGCCAGGAATCTGGACAAGGCTGCTAACCGCACGTTGAGTTGTTGTACCTCTTTGATACAAGTCGGGCTTTTCATGTCGAGTACGGCCCTGCACTTGTCCGGGTTTGCCTCGATTCCTCTCTGTGTGATCATAAAACCCAAGAATTTACCAGCTTCTACTGCGAAGGTACATTTTGTGGGATTGAGTCGCATGCCGTGTCGTCTTATGGTGTTGAATACTTGTGTCAAGTCGGATAATAACATCTCTTCGTTTTGCGTCTTCACTAACATGTTGTCTACGTAGACTTCCATGATCTTTCCGATGTGATCCGAAAAAACTTTGTTCATTAATCTTTGGTAAGTGGCTCCCGTGTTTTTGAGATCGAAGGACATAACAATGTAGCAGTAATTTGCCTTTGGGGTTAAGAAAGAGGTATTTTCTTGGTCGGGTGGGTACATTGGGATTTGGTTATATCCCGAGTATGCATCCATGAAGGAGAGGTATTTGTATCCGGAGGAGGCATCTACCAGTGCGTCGATGTTTGGGAGCGGATAAGGATCTTTCGAGCAAGCTTTGTTGAGATCGGTATAGTCGGTGCACATTCTCCACTTCCCATTTGACTTTTTTACCAAAACGACATTAGCAAGCCATAGTGGGTATTTGACTTCTCTTATTAAGTCTGCCTCCAATAGAGCTTGTACCTGTTCTTCCACCGCTTGAGAGCGTTCTGGTTCTAGCTTTCTGCGCCTTTGTTGTATCGGCCGAGATCCTGGGTAGACTGCTAGCTTGTGGCACATTAGTTTGGGATCTATGCCAGGCATGTCTGCCGCCTTCCACGCGAAGAGGTCGGCGTTGTCGCGTAGGAACTGTATGAGTGATTCTTTTATGTCCCCTTTTAGGAGTGTGCCGATGTTGGTTGTTTGGTCCGGGGTGTTCCCGATCTGAACTTTCTCTATTTCTCCTTCGGGTTGTGGGCGGAGCTCCTCCCGCCTCCGAACTCCATCGAGCTCGATTGTGTGGAATTCTTCTCCTCTGCCTCTGAGGTTTAGACTTTCGTTGTAACAACGGCGCGCCATCTTCTGATCTGCCTTTATTGTGGCTATTCCTTTTGCGGTTGGGAACTTCATGCATAAATGCGGAGTCGAGACTATTGCGCCAAGTTGATTTAACGTTGTCCGACCTATTAGGGCATTGTAGGCTGAGCTTACGTCAACGACGATGTAATCTATTTTGAGTGTTCTTGACTGACTTCCTTTTCCAAAGGTTGTGTGGAGTGGGATTGGTGCACGAAATTGCAATCACACTTTTGCAATTCCACACAACTAACCAACAAGTGCACTGGGTCGTCCAAGTAATACCTTACGTGAGTAAGGGTCGATCCCACGGAGATTTTCGGCTTGAAGCAAGCTATGGTTATCTTGTAACTCTTAGTCAGGATATCAATAATTCTCAGATTTAATTGTGAAAAGTAAAAAAGACATGAAATAGATACTTGTTTTGCAGTAATGGAGAACAGGTTGAAGTTTTGGAGATGCTCTATCCTCTGAACCTCTACTTTTCCTACTGTCTTCTTCTTCATGCACGCAAGGCTCCTTCCATGGCAAGCTGTATGTAGGGTTTCACCGTTGTCAATGGCCAATAGTAATTGCATTAATCCATCAAGACATAGTAGAGCTCCTCACCCCCAACCATGGGGTTTAGAGACTCATGCCATAGAAGATACAATAAGAAACGTGTAATGTGTCATGAGGTAAAGATACAATGTCAAAATATCCTATTTATAGTGAACTAGTAACCTAGGATATACAGAAATGAGTAAATGACGTAAAAATCCACTTCCGGGGTCCACTTGGTGTGTTCTTGGGCTGAGCATTGAAGCTTTCATGTGCATATGCTGTTCTTGGAGTTAAACACCAGCTTGGGTGCCAGTTTGGGCGTTTAACTCCAATTCTGGTGCCAGTTTGGGCGTTTTACGCCAGAAATCTCTGGTGGACGTTTGGACGCCAGTTTGGGCCATTAAATCTTAAGCAAAGTATGGACTATTATATATTTCTGGAAAGCCCAGGATGTCTACTTTTCAACGCAATTGAAGGCGCGCCAATTGAGCTTCTGTAGCTCCGGAAAATTCACTTCGAGGGTAGGGAGGTTAGAATCCAACAGCATCTGCAGTCCTTTTTCAGCCTCTGAATCAGATTTTTGCTCAGGTCCCTCAATTTCAGCCAGAAATTACCTGAAATCACAGAAAAACACAAAAACTCATAGTAAAGCCCAGAAAAGTGAATTTTAAATAAAAACTAATAAAAACATACTAAAAACATACTAAAATGTACTAAAAACATACTAAAAACAGTGCCAAAAAGCGTATAAATTATCCGCTCATCACAACACCAAACTTAAATTGTTGCTTGTCCCCAAGCAACTGAAAATCAAATAGGATAAAAGAAGAGAACATACTATAGACTCCAAAATATCAATGATACTTAGCTCCAATTAGATGAGCGGGACTAGTAGCTTTTTGCTTCTGAACAGTTTTGGCATCTCACTTTATCCTTTGAAGTTTAGAATGATTGGCATCTATAGGAACTCATAATTCAGATAGTGTTATTGATTCTCCTAGTTAAGTATGATGATTCTTAAACATAGCTACTTTATGAGTCTTGGCTGTGGCCCAAAGCACTCTGTCTTCCAGTATTACCACCGAATACATACATGCCACAGACATATAACTGGGTGAACATTTTTAGATTGTGACTCAGCTTTGCTAGAGTCCCCAATTAGAGGTGTCCAGGGTTCTTAAGCACACTCTTGGATCATATATATATAT
>NC_029776.3:12796437-12798018 GCF_000817695.3 Arachis duranensis
GATAAGACTAATAGTAATAGAATAAAAAAAATTAAATGACTCTAAAATAGACTCCTAATGATAGAGGTTATCAAAGAGTTAGGACTCAACAACCTTGATTTTGAGAAGTGGATGCTCCCTCAACTTGTGGGGTATTTGACCCTCCAAGGGAGAGCTTCTGGCGCTTCAGCTCCTGTAACTCACGCCCCTGCTTCTCTTGTTCCTTCAGCAATTTACAGAGCATGCAGTTTTGATTTTGCTGTTCTTCCTTAATTTGTTCCATAGTTTCTTGTAGCTTGGCAACAGATGCTTCTAGGCTGGCCCAGTAGTCAATTTCAGGAGGTTCAGGGAGGAACTCCTGCGCCCTCCTTTTGATAGAGTTATCTTGCATTTGTCCTTCCATTGACTTCTTGGTGATTGGATGTTCAATTGGGATGAATTCATCTACTCCCATCCTCACACCAGCATCTTTACATAGCAAAGAGATTAAGCTTGGGTAAGCCAATTTGGCTTCAGTGGAATTCTTGTTTGTAATTGTGTAAATCTCACAAGCAATCAGATGATGAACCTCCACTTCTTTTCCCAGCATAATGCAATGAATCATCACTGCTCTCTTGATAGTGACCTCAGAACGGTTGCTAGTGGGCAATATAGAACGCCCAATGAAGTCTAGCCAACCTCTTGCAATTTTTTTGAGATCTCCTCTCTTGAGTTGGTTTTGGACACCTTTTGAATTGGTTGTCCACTTAGTTCCAGGGAGGCATATGTCCTCTAGAACTTGATCCAACCCCTTATCTGCTCTTACCATTCTCCTATTAAAGGATTCAGGATCATCTTGCAGTTTAGGCAATTTGAAGACTTCTCTTATTTTGTCCAGATGGAAGTAAATAATTCTTCCTCTGACCATGGTTCTGTAGGTATGAAAAGCAGTTCCAGTCATTCTCTGCTTATCTGTCAGCCACAGATTTGAGTAGAATTCCTGAACTATGTTTCTTCCAACCTTTGTCTCAAGGTTGGTTAGAACTTCCCATCCTCTGTTTTGAATTTGCTCTTGGATCTTCGGATATTCATCTTCTTTCAGATCGAATCTGACTTCCGGGATCACTGACCTCAGACCCATTATTTTGTGGTAATGGTCTGCATGTTCTTTGGTTAAGAACTTCTCTTGATTCCAAATATTCTTTGGAGTATTCTCTTTCTTGCCTCTTGAATTGGTTTGTTTTCCCTTAGGAGCCATGATCTTGATAAATCTTGGCTTAGTGATCACGGAAAATCACACCAAACTTAGAGGTTTGCTTGCCCTCAAGCAAAAGAAACGAAAGAGGAGAGAGAGGAGGAGAGCAAATTCGAATGGTGGGCAAAGGGGGATGGCCGAACGTGTATTTATAAGGGAGGGGGAAGAGATTTCAAAAATTTTGAAAGAGATTTGAGAAGATATGAAAAGAATTTGAGAAGATATTTAAGTTTTTGAAAAAGATTTGGAAGGGATTTGAAAGAGATTTTGAGGAATGATTTAGAAATTTGTTTAATTTTTGAAATTTGAAGGTGAATGATGAAAGTTTGTAATGTGTTTATGCAAAAAATTATGGATCAAAATAAGAA
>NC_029776.3:12798195-12798667 GCF_000817695.3 Arachis duranensis
TAGCCAGATGCCCTGGCTGGCGTTAAACGCCAGAAACTCCTTTATCACAGGGCGTTTTGCTGAACGCCTAGGATGCTGCAATTCTGGCGTTAAACGCCCAGAATGGGCACCATTCTGGACGTTTAACGCCCAAAATGGTACCTTTATTGGAGTTAAACGCCCAGAATGGTATCCATTCTGGCGTTTAACGCCCAGAGTACCCTTTACTGGCGTTTTCTTGCCAGCAAACTCCTTTTCTCTGCTTTTTGCACTGAATCCTTATGTAACTCTGTGAATTCCTTCAATTTCAATGATCAACCTTTGAAGAATGGGTTGCCTCCCAGCAAGTGCTTCTTTATTGTCTTTAGCTGGACCTTTACTGAGACTCATTCAAGCCTCAGTTTTGAGCATTCTTGCTCAAAATTGCTTTCAAGATAATGCTTGATTCTCTGTCCATTAACGATGAACTTTTTGTCAGAATCAATATCCTGAA
>NC_029776.3:12799267-12801090 GCF_000817695.3 Arachis duranensis
ATCTCTAAGATCCCTTGTTGAGGCATGGCGTAACCATGAGGCAAGTTACCAGCTCTTTGGCAACTGTCACAGTTACGCACAAACTCCCGGGCATCCCTATAGAGAGTGGGCCAGTAGAATCCACATTGGAGGACCTTAGTGGCTGTTCGCTCACCTCCAAAATGTCCCCCATACTGTGATCCATGGCAATGCCACAGGATCCTTTGTACTTCCTCTCTAGGTATACATCTGCGGATTATTCCGTCTGCACATCTCTTAAAGAGATATGGCTCATCCCATAGGTAGTACTTGGCATCTGAAATTAATTTTTTTCTTTGCACCCTGCTGTACTCCTGTGGTATGAACCTCACAACTTTATAATTTGCAATGTCTGCAAACCATGGAGCTTCCTGAATGGCAGAAAGTTGCTCATCTGGAAAGGTCTCAAAGATCTCAGTAGAAGGGAGGGACGCCCCTGCTACTGGTTCTATTCAGGACAGATGATCAGCTACCTGGTTCTCTGTCCCCTTCCTGTCTCTTATTTCTATATCAAACTCTTGCAAAAGCAACACCCACCTTATGAGCCTGGATTTTGAATCCTGCTTTGTGAGTAAGTATTTAAGAGCAACATGGTCAGTGTACACAATCACTTTTGACCCTACTAAGTAGGATCTAAACTTGTCAATGGCATAAACCACTGCAAGTAACTCTTTTTCTGTGGTTGTGTAATTCTTCTGTGCTTCATTCAGAACATGGCTAGCATAATAAATGATGTGCAGAAGTTTGTTGTGCCTCTGTCCCAACACTGCACCAATGGCATGGTCACTGGCATCACACATTAGTTCGAATGGTAATGTCCAGTCTGGTGCTGAGATGACTGGTGCTGTGACCAGCTTGGCTTTCAGGGTCTCAAATGCCTGCAGACACTGTGTGTCAAACACAAATGGTGTGTCAGCAGCTAGCAGGTTACTTAGAGGTTTTGCAATTTTTGAAAAATCTTTTATAAACCTTCTGTAGAATCCTGCATGTCCCAAAAAGCTTCTGATTGCCTTAACATTGGCAGGTGGTGGTAATTTTTCAATTACCTCTACCTTTGCTTGATCCACCTCTATTCCCTTGCTTGAAATTTTGTGCCCAAGGACAATTCCTTCAGTCACCATAAAATGACATTTCTCCCAGTTTAAGACCAGGTTAGTCTCTTGGCACATTTTCAGGACAAGTACTAAATGATCAAGACAGGAGCTAAATGAGTCTCCAAATACTGAGAAGTCATCCATGAAGACTTCCAGGAACTTCTCTACCATATCAGAGAAGATGGAGAGCATGCACCTCTGAAAGGTTGCAGGTGCATTGTATAGACCAAAAGGCATTCTTCTGTAAGCAAACACGCCAGAAGGACAGGTGAATGTTGTTTTCTCTTGATCTTGAGGGTCCACTGTAATTTGATTATAGCCTGAATAGCCATCCAAAAAGCAGTAATAATCATGACCCGCTAGTCTTTCTAGCATTTGGTCTATGAATGGTAAAGGAAAATGATCCTTTCTGGTGGCTGTATTGAGCCTTCTGTAGTCAATACACATACGCCACCCTGTAACTATTCTTGTAGGAACCAGTTCATTCTTTTCATTATGAATAACTGTCATGCCTCCCTTCTTGGGGACAACTTGGACAAGGCTCACCCAGGGGCTATCAGAAATAGGATAAATAATCCCAGCCTCTAGTAACTTAGTGACCTCTTTCTACACCACCTCCTTCATGGCTAGATTTAGCCGCCTTTGTGGTTGAACTACTGGCTTGGCATTATCCTCCAATAAGATCTTGTGCATGCATCTTGCTGGGCTAAT
>NC_029776.3:12801225-12815638 GCF_000817695.3 Arachis duranensis
ATAGTGGCTTGAGCTCGGGTTTAGGAGGCTTATCCTCTTCCTGAGGTATTTTCAGAGGTTCTTTTATTTCCTCTGATTCCTCCAGGTCAGGCTGAACATCTTTAAAGATATCCTCTAGCTCTGATTCGAGACTCTCAGTCATATTGATCTCTTCCACCAAAGAGTCAATAATATCAGCGCTCATGCAGTCATTTGATGTGTTTGGATGCTGCATAGCCTTGACAGCATTTAACTTGAACTCATCCTCATTGACTCTCAGGGTCACTTCCCCTTTTTGTACATCAATGAGAGTTCATCCAGTTGCTAGGAAGGGTCTTCCTAGGATGAGAGTTGCACTCTTGTGCTCCTCCATTTCTAGCACTACAAAGTCAGTTGGAAATGCAAATGGCCCAACCTTGACAATCATGTCCTCAATTATGCCTGATGGATATTTAATGGAGCCATCAGCAAGTTGGAGACATATCCGGGTTGGTTTGACTTCTTCAGTCAACCCAAGCTTTCTGATAGTGGATGCAGGTATTAGGTTGATACTTGCTTCAAGGTTACATAGGGCTGTCTTGGTACAAGCACCTTCTAATGTGCATGGTATCATAAAGCTTCTTGGATCTTAGAGCTTCTCTGGTAAGCTTTTCAGAATGACTGCATTGCATTCTTCAGTGAGAAACACCTTTTCAGTTTCTCTCCAATCCTTCTTATGACTTAAGATCTCTTTCATGAACTTAGCATACGAAGGTATTTGCTCAAGTGCCTTTGCAAACGGAATCTTTATTTCAAGAGTCCTGAGATAATCTGCAAAGCGAGCAAATTGTTTATCATGTTCCTCTTGGCGGAGTTTTTGAGGATAAGGCATCTTCGCTTTATACTCTTCAACCTTAGTTGCTGCAGGTTTATTTCCTACAGAAGTGGTTGGAGAAGCCTGCTTAAGGGGGTTGTTATCAGCACTTGCAAGTGTCTGACCCCTTTGTGGTGTTTGAACGCCAGGATTGGATGCTTTTTGGGCGTTTAACGCCAGATTGCAACCCTTTTCTGGAGTTTGAACGCCAGAATTGGCTACCCATTGGGCGTTTAACGCCACTTTCTTACCCTTTTCTGGCGTTTGAACGCCAGAATCATTCCTCTCTGGGCTCTTACTGTCCTCAAAGGGATTTTGGGCAATGGTTTGGTTATCCTCTGTCAGTTGTTCTTTTTTTTGGCTTTTTGCCACTTTGAGCAGTGTTATTCAATGTCTTCCCACTCCTTAGTTGAACTGCTTGGCATTCTTCTATTATCTGTTTAGATAACTGCTATTTTTTCTGATTCAATTGTGATTCTATATTCTTGTTAGCAATTTTGATTTCTTGGAGCATCTTTTTAAATTCTGCTAACTGTTTTGTCATCAGGAGTAATTGCTGATTAAGCTCAACAATCTGTTCTTGAGGATTGGGATCAGTAGTTACTGCCATAGATTCTTCTTTTGTAGAGGACTCACTGCTTGAGTATAGATGTTGATTTCTAGCAACAGTATCTATGAGCTCTTGAACTTCTTCAATCGTCTTCCTTATATGTATAGATCCACCAGCTGAGTGGTCTAGAAAAATCTGAGCTTTTTCTGTAAGCCCGTAGTAGAAGATGTCTAACTGTACCCACTCTGAAAACATTTCAGAGGGGCATTTTCTTAGCATACATCTGTACCTCTCCCAGGCATTATAAAGAGATTCATTATCCTCTTGTTTAAAGCCTTGGATGTCCAGCCTTAGCTGTGTCATTTGCTTTAATGGGAGGTATACAGATGCTACTCCCATATGCAGCTGTAATGGGGTTAGCATATGACCCCAGAGTCCTTCTGGACTGCTCAATTCCACTTAGATCCATGATGGAGAAAGGAAAATGATATGGAATCACAAGTAAAATATAAAATATTTTTTGTTTTTAATTAAAAATGACCGAAAATAATAAAATAAAATAAAATTTCGAAAACTAAAAGAAAATAAAATCAAAGCAAATTGAAAACTAAATCAATTAATTAATTAAAAAGATTTTGGAATTAGCAATTAAAAAGATATGATTGAAAAGATATGATTTTAAAAACTAATGCAAAAATTTCGAAGATTTAAAGGAAAACACAAAGAAGACACCAAACTTAGAAATTTTTAGAAAATCACACTCAAATTTTTGAAAACCTAGAGGAAAACACAAAGAAGACACCAAACTTAGAATTTTTAAAGATCAAGAAAGGACTAAGAACATGCAAATTCGAAAAATAAAAAGAAAACAAAAGCATGCAATTGACACCAAACTTAAAATATGAAACTAAACTCAAATAAAAGACTCTAAACCAACAAAAATAGAACAGTCCTAATCTAAGCAACAAGATAAACCATCAGTTGTCCAAACTCGAACAATCCCCAGCAACGACGCCAAAAACTTGGTGCACGAAATTGCAATCACACTTTTGCAATTCCGCACAACTAACCAGCAAGTGCACTGGGTCGTCCAAGTAATACCTTACGTGAGTAAGAGTCGATCCCACGGAGATTGTCGGCTTGAAGCAACCTATGGTTATCTTGTAACTCTTAGTCAGGATATCAATAATTCTCAGGTTTAATTGTGAAAAGTAAAAAGACATGAAATAGATACTTGTTTTGCAGTAATGGAGAACAGGTTGAGGTTTTGGAGATGCTCTATCCTCTGAACCTCTGCTTTTCCTACTGTCTTCTTCTTCATGCACGCAAGGCTCCTTCCATGGCAAGCTGTATGTAGGGTTTCACCGTTGTCAATGGCTACCTCCCATCCTCTCAGTGAAAATGTTCAACGCGCTCTGTCACAGCACGGCTATTCATCTGTCGGTTCTCGATCATGTCGGAATAGAATCCAGTGATTCTTTTGCGTCTGTCACTAACGCCCAGCCTTCAGGAGTTTGAAACTCGTCACAGTCATTCAATCCTCGAATCCTACTCAGAATACCACAGACGAGGTTTAGACCTTCCGGATTCTCTTGAATGCCGCCATCAATTCTAGCTTATACCACGAAGATTCTGATTAAGGAATCTAATAGATATCCACTCAGTCTAAGGTAGAACGGAGGTGGTTTTCAGGCACACATTCATAGGTGAGAATGATGATGAGTGTCACAGATCATCACATTCATCAAGTTGAGGAACAAGTGATATCTTAGAATGGAAGCAAGCGTGATTGAATGAAAAACAGTAGTAATTGCATTAATCCATCAAGACACAGCAGAGATCCTCACCCCCAACCATGGGGTTTAGAGACTCATGCCGTAGAAGATACAATAAGAAACGTGTAATGTGTCATGAGGTAAAGATACAATGTCAAAATATCCTATTTATAGTGAACTAGTAACCTAGGATATACAAAAATGAGTAAATGATGTAAAAATCCACTTCCGGGGTCCACTTGGTGTGTTCTTGGGTTGAGCATTGAAGCTTTCATGTGTAGAGACTTTTCCTGGAGTTAAACGCCAGCTTTTGTGCCAGTTTGGGCGTTTAACTCCAATTTTTGTGCCAGTTTCGGCGTTAAACGTTGGGAATTTTGAAGCTGATTTGCAACGCCGGTTTGGGCCATCAAATCTCGGGTAAAATATGGACTATTATACATTTATGGAAAGCCCAGGATGTCTACTTTCCAACGCAATTGAGAGCGTGCCAATTGGGTATCTATAGATCCAAAAAATTTACTTCGAGTGCAGGGAGGTCAGAATCCAACAACATCTGCAGTCCTTTTTCAACCTCTGAATCAGATTTTTGCTCAAGTCCCTTAATTTCAGCCAGAAATTACCTGAAATCACAGAAAAATACACAAACTCATAGTAAAGCCCAGAAAAGTGAATTTTAATAAAAACTAATAAAAACATACTAAAAACTAACTAAAATATACTAAAAACATACTAAAAACAGTGCCAAAAAGCGTATAAATTATCCGCTCATCAGGGATGTATCCTATTGGTTGAACCGGGGTATCTCCTAATCCGAACAGGCTGTCCGGATATGCTCTGAGTTTTTTTTCTTCCAAGCCAAGTTTGTCGAAGGCGGTTTTGAATAAGATATTGGCAGAGCTCCCCTGGTCTATCAATGTGCGGTGAAGATTTGCGTTTGCCAGTATAATAGTGATGACCATGGGATCGTCATGCCCTGACGTGACGCCGGATGCGTCTTCCTTGGTAAAAGTGATCGCTGGGATGTCGGGTGTTTCCTTCTTTTCCGTGATGTGGTATACGTCTTTGAGATGTCTTTTGCGGGATGATTTGGAGATTCCTTCCCTGGCAAATCCACTGTGTATCATGTGGACATGCCTTTCTGGCGTCCGGGATGATCGCGTGGTTGGTCCGACATCTTCTGCTCTTCTTCTTTTCCTTTGTTCATCATCACGGGTGGCCAGGTACCGATCCAGCTTTCCTTCTCGTATGAGTTTTTCTATGATGTTTTTTAAGTCAAAACACTCATTGGTGGAGTGCCCGCGGATCCGATGGTATTCACAATATTCAGCTCGGTTTTCTCCTCCTTTTTTGCCTTTGAGTGGTCGAGCTGGTGGTATTTTTTCTGTGTTGCAAACCTCTCTGTAGACATCCACAAGAGACACCCGAAAAGGAGTGTAATTGTGGTATTTTTTTATTTTCTCTCCGTGTCGATCTTCCTTTTTTCTGGAATCTTTGTCTTTATCCCGAGGGGTGAACCCTGCTTTTGAGGTCTCTCCTAATCGGGAGTTTTCCTCCATGTTGATATATTTTTCCGCTCGCTCCTGTACCTCGTTCAGAGATGTAGGGTACTTCTTTGATATGGATTGACTAAAAGGCCCTTCTCGCAGGCCATTAATGAGACCCATGATGGCAGCTTCTGTTCGAAGGTTTTGTATATCCATGCATGTTTTGTTGAATCTCTCCATGTAGTTACGCAGGGTTTCCCTCTCTCCTTGTCTGATTCCTAGTAAGCTCGGAGCATGTTTAGCTTTGTCCTTTGGGATGGAGAATCTGGCCAGGAATTTTTAGCCATGTCGTCGAAACTCGAGATGGACCTAGGAGGGAGATTGTTGAACCATCTAATTGCTGTTTTTGTTAAAGTAGTTGGAAAGGCTTTGCAACGAACTACATCTGATGCATTGGTTAGGTACATTCTGCTTCTGAAGTTGCTGAGATGATGGCTGGGATCTGTAGTGCCATCGTATAAGGTCATGTCTGGGAGTTTAAAGTCCTTTGGGATTTTTGTCTTCATGATTTCTTTGGTGAATGGGTCTTGCTCCTTTCGTGCGTTATCTTCGGGAGTGGATTGGCTGGCTTTCATCTTGACATTGGCTTCAAGTTTCAGGAGTTTGGTTTTCAGTTCTTGGCGTCGCCTTATTTCTCTTTGTAGATCCTTCTCGGCCTCTCGTTGACGTAAAGCGTCTTCCTCAAGTTGTTTTAACCGATCTTGAAATGCCTCTAGGGCTCCCTCGTTTGGGGAGTTCTTATTGTTGACTTGGGGAGTATCTCTTGGTGTTTGATCCGCGTTTTTATGCGGTGTTCTTTCTTCTAGATCTGAGGTGTGATCGTTGTCACGGTTGTCCGCTATGGTAATGGGATGACTTCCAGGTCCCCTGCAACGGTGCCAATATTCCGAGGGTTACCTGAAACTAGAGGTCGATCTCGGACGAGATCTTCTATGCTGGTTGGAGCTGTGGAATCCGATCTGATGATCGTGGTTGGAGTCGTTGTGTCTGACTCGTTGGACTTGGTGATGATGCTGATCCTTTGTCCCCAGAGGGTGGGGGGTACCTGCAAGGGACTCCGATACTTAAGTTAGCAAGGGTATTAAGCAGGTATTGAGTAGGATCAGAGTATGAGTTATACATGGGTGCTCCAGTGTATTTATAATGGTGTGGAGTGACCTTTTTAGATAAGATAAGTTAGTTATCTTATCTTATCTTTATCTTATCTTCAAGTGAGGTCATCTTATCTTCAAAGGAACCGCTTTTATCTCTACGGGCTTAAGCTGCCCTTGGATTTGGGACGTGTTCCTCTATTTGGGCCCTTTGTTTGGGCTTTTCTGTGACTTGGCCGAGCTCTTTGAGAAGGGATCGGGTTGTCCTGACCTGAAGAGGTCGGTCGCTTTGTCTGTAGAACATCCCGAGTCGAACAGCTCGACCCAGGGTATGAACAGTAAGGGCCTTCCCAATTAGCTGCCAGTTTGCCATGTGTAGATGGTCTTCTAGCTTGTTCTATTTTTCTGAGCACAAGGTCGTTTACTTGGAAAGACCTTGGGTGAAGTCTTTGGTTGTATCTTTGAGATATGTGCTATTGCATGGCTAATTGTTTGATTGCTGTGGAGGATCTGACTTCTTCTAGGAGGATTGGATTGTCGAGCTGTGTCTTTTGCAGTATGGTCCACCATTTCAGTGCGCAGTGAGGATTGGGAGATCTCCACGGGTATCATTGCGTCTGAACCGTAGACTAGTCAGAAGGGTGTTTCCTTTATGGTTGAGTAAATGGTGGTATTGTATCCCCATATGATCTTTGGGATAAGCTCGGCCCAGAGGCCTTTTGCATCATCCAGTTTCTTTCTTAGAGCGTGTAGTATAACTTTATTTGCAGCTTCTACTAATCCGTTTGTCTGTGAGTGCTCTCTTGATGAAAAATGTTGTTTGATTTTTAAGTCCTGCAAAAAGGATGTGAATTGATGGTCGGCAAACTGGCGACCATTATCTGTGATAATGTTTCGAGGTATGCTGAATCGACAAATAATATGTTTCCATACAAAAGAAAGCATTTGTTGTGATGTAATCTTGGGTAGTGGTTGTGCCTCTATCCATTTTGAAAAATAATCGATTCCTACAACCAAGAATTTTACATGCCCTGTTGTTGTCGGGAAGGGGCCGAGGATATCTATACCCCACTGGTTGAAGGGTCAGCTTACCTCGGAACAGTGTAGTTTGACTGAGAGATGTGTGATTGGGATGTGTTTCTGGCAGTTGTCACAGCTTTTGACTTTTGTTCTACAATCTTGTTGTAGCGTCGACCAATATAATCCAGCTCTAAGGATCTTTGAAGACAAGATTCGGGCTCCGAGGTGTGTACCACAGATACCCTCATGTGCCTCGGCAAGCGCAAACTCGACTTCTGTTCTACAAAGACACTTTAGTTATGGACGAGAGAATCCTCGTTTATATAGGCAATTGTTATAAATTGTAAAGAAAAAGGCTTGTCGGCAAAAGTGTCAAATGTTTTCGATGTTGTCCGGCAAGATTCTTGTCTGAAGATAGTTTATGTATGGAGTTCTCCAATCTGCATCCTGTGTTACACTTAAAAAATCTGTTAATTATATGCTAGGTTTAATTAAGGTAGATTGGCGAAGGGAGGAATTATTTATTTGTGTTCTGGAAAGCTTAAAAAGTATGTCAGCTTGGCTATTGCTCTCCCGATGTATATGTTCAATTTGACATTTATGAAATTTTGAAAGTAAAGTTTGAACAATTGCTAGGTATTTGGATAGTAAAGGGTCCTTTACCTGGGACAGCTCGTTCACTTGTTGAACAATCAATAGGGAATCACAGTATACCTTAAGCTTGTCTATATTGAGATCGAAAGCTAGTCTGAGGCCGACAATAAAGGCTTTGTACTCACTCTGGTTGTTGCTTGCCTTGAAGGAAAAGTGAAGCAATTGTTTAATGACCTTACCATTTCCATCATCGAGTATGATCCCGGTGTCACACCCTTGTGGGTTAGAGGAGTCGTCTACATATAGAGACCATTCTGGTGGACTTTTGGCAATGTCTGGTACTGTGAATTCGGCAATAAAGTCGGCCAAGAATTGAGATTTTATTGATGATCGGCCCTGATATCTGATGTCAAATTCAAAAAGTTCGACCGACCATTTTACTAGTCGGCCAGCCAGTTCCTATTTCTGAAGGACTTGTCGCAGAGGATGATTTGTCCGAACATGGATGACATGATTCTGGAAGTATGGCTGAAGTTTTCTGGCCGAGAAGATTAGGGCTAGAGCAAGCTTTTCAATGCTCGGATATCGAAGTTTGGTATCCTGTAATGTTTTGCTGGTGAAATAAATCGGCAACTGCTATTTTTGCCTTTCTGCAATAAGGGCGGAACTTATAGCCCAGTTAGTCACAGATAAGTATAAGAATAGTAGTTTCCCTTGAAGAGAAGTTTGTAAAATTGGTGGTTTTGAAAGGGTGTTTTTGATGGTTGTGAACGCTTGTTAACATTCATGAGTCCATTGGAAAGATCTTTTCTATTTTAAAGTTGAAAAAACATGAAGATTTAGAAGCTAGGCATGGCAAAAATCTAGAGAGTGCATCAAGTCTCCCTGTCAATCACTAGACTTCTTTGATAGTTTGTGGGCTGGCCATATCCAAGACAGCGCGGCACTTTTCTGGATTCGCCTCAATACCTCGGCTAGTGAGCATGAAGCCGAGAAATTTGCCACTTTGCACGCCAAATCCGCATTTCTGGGGTTCAGTCGCATGTTATATTTTCTGATTTGTCCGAAGATTTCTATGAGGTCATCAAGGTGGCTGTTGTCGATCTTTGTTTTGGTGACCATGTCATCAACGTAGACCTCGATGTTCCTATCGATCTGTTTAGCAAACACTTTCTCCATTAATCGTTGATAAATTGTGCCTGCATTCTTAAGACCGAATGGCATGACTTTATAACAATACTTTCCATATTCAGTAATAAAAGCTGTCTTATTTTGATCGGATGGATGCATTTGGATCTGGTTATAGCCAGAGTATGCATCCATAAAGCTAAGTTTTTCATAACCAGAGGCACTATCAACTAAGCAATCAATAGATGGTAAAGGATAGGAATCTTTGGGGCATGATTTGTTTAGATCTGTGAAATCAACACACATGCGCCATTTACCGTTATGTTTTTTCACCATGACGACATTTGCCAGCCATGTTGTGAATCTAATTTCTTGGATGAAGCCGGCGTTGATGAGCTTATTGGTTTCCTCCAGAGAGGCTTGTTTATGGTCATGGCTGAGGTTCTGCTTTTTCTGTGCTATAGATCGGACAGACGGATCTAATGCCAGTTTGTGGGATATGATGGATGGATCAATGCCTCGCATATCAGCTGGGGTCCAAGCAAACAGGTCGGCATTTTGTTGTAAAAATGCTCGGAAGGAGGCCTTCTCTTCTGAGCTTAATGTGGAACCGACGTAAGTGAACTTGTTCGAGCTATCTGCAAAATATATTTTGTGCAAGTCTTCTGTCGGGGTTGGTCGTTCAAGGGTTCCTACCCTGGGATCAAGGTCGGCCAGGGCTGGTAGGTCCTCTTGGTTGCCGATGTTGTTCACATGAGCCTGTATGTTTTGGTTAGGTCTTTTAAAACTATTGTTGTAGCATTCTCTGGCCTCTCAGGCATCACTGTGAATAGTTGTAATTGTGTTATCCTGCAAAGAGAACTTAACACAGAGATGAATCGTAGAAACTATGGCACCGAACCTATTTAAGAAAGGTCGACCAAGTATCAAATTGTAAGGACTAAAACAGTCAATAACTAAGTATTGGATATCTGAATTTTTGATAAGGGAACCTCACCGAGTGTGGTTTGTAACCACACAGAGCTCATAACTGGGACTCTCTCACCTTAGAAACCAACCAAGTCTCCAGTGGAAGGTTGGAGGATGTTGCTACTCATTTTCATCTTCTGAAATGTGGAGTAAAAGAGAACATTGGCACTGCTCCCCGGGTCTAGTAGAACCTTTTTTACTAGAAGATCTCCGACTTGCAGGGAAATAAAGACCGGGTTATCTAAATTTGTTACGTTGGTGTTATGGTTAGCTTTCTGAAATGTTATCTGAGGAAAGTGTGGAGGTGTCTGCTGTTGATTTTGATAGGCTTCTATGGCAAGCATAGCTCGGTAGGATCTCTTTCTTGCCGAGCTTGTGGCTCCTCCACCTGCAAAACCTCTGAAAATATAGTTAATAATGCGTCTTGGTTAGTCGGGATGATTGGTGTTTGGTCGATCTTTATCTCGGCCATGCTGTGTTGCCGAGCTTTGGTCACCAGAAGGGGGTGCTCGTCGTTGTATGTGGCCGCCGATATACTTGTCGACGTGACCTTGCCGAGCTAACCACTCCAGAAGGTCTTTGGCGGTGACACACTCGTCAGTAGTGTGTCCATGCTTTTGATGAAAAGAGCAGTATTTTGATCTGTCTGCGCCTTTTGAATCTGGATAGCTGCCTGCTTTTTTTGGCGGTTTGATCAACTTTGAATTGGGGAACTCCTTTATGATGTCGTCGCGTTTTGTGTTGAACTGGGTGTAAGAATCATATCGGGGGGTTGGTTTGAAGTTTTTCTTGTTATCTCGTGTTCTGTCGTCGTCTCTGTGTAGTGGTTTTTCTGTTTTTTAAGCTTGTCGGAGTTCTTCAATGTCAATTTGACATTTCGCACGGAACTCAGCCATAGTTTTGGGTTTGGCCACAGCAACGGTCTCTTGGAATTTTTCTGGTCGGAGTCCACTTTTTATTGCATGCAGCTCCACCTCGGGGTGGAGGTCGGGTATACTCATGGCTATCTTTGTGAAGCGCATCATGTAGTCTCTGAGACTTTCATGTTGGCCTTGTTTGATTGTGTTCAGGTAGTCGGAGTCATGTAGGTAGATGGCTAAACTAGCGAAGTGCTCCTCAAAGGGCTTTGATAGGTCTCGAAAACAAGAAATGGAACCTGCAGGCAAAGAACAAAACCAATTAAGTGCAGGACCGTCCAAGTAAGATGGAAAACAACGACATAATACTTTATCAAATGTACCGTTTACTATCATTATGGAGGTGAACTTTTTGATGTATTTTTTGGGATCACCTAGCCCATCATAGGGAGTCAGGGTGGTCGGCAAAGTGAATCTCCTCGGCAATACAAAATTCATCACTTCGGCCGTGAATGGCCCAGGGGAGTTTTCCATGTTATCATCCTTGTCTTCTAGCTGAGCTTCTTCGTTGTGCTCGGGTTGCTCTTCTTCGTGCCGAGCAGTTTTGGAGACATGCGTCGGTCCTGACTGATGCTCGACTTCTTCTGTTCGTTCTTGTCGATCGTTGTTGTTTTTTATTCGGGTATTATTTAAATTGGCAATTTGATTTGCCATTCTCTGGTTCTCTTTGGCCATGCGCTGGTTGGCTTGTCGTAGCTCGGTCACCATCTGAAAGAGTTCAGATGGTGTTAGTGGAAGTTGTTCAGCCATGGTTCCAGGCGAGAACATCGAGGCCAATGATATAAAAAAATTATATTCTCGACCCCATGGGGTGCCAATTGTTCTTGTATATGGATACCTGAAGGGGGAGCTCGGCTCCTAGGAGTCAGCACCGAATTGTTATATTCGGTGCCGATCTTTGAGCCTTGGGGAAGTTCGAACTTCACTCTGAGGGGGTGTCCAATTGCACAGAGCGTGAGCAAGAAACAAGGGGGGAGTGTACCTGCAAAGGCACTCCGAAACTTAAGTTAGTATTGAGAATTCAATGTGTCTCTATAAGATAGAATACCATACATTTATAGGTGAGGTAAGATCGGTTTCATTTCTGTTGGTCTTTGGAATTGAAGAGCAATGATTAGGCTTTGATGGGTGATGACGTTACTTTGGACGTTTCAAGATATAATTCGTTGGGTCTGGTTGTAACGTAACTTGCCGATTAATGACGTTGATTGCCGATTAATAACGTAACGCTGAACTATGTTGCGTTCTGCCGAGTTATGACTCATAATGTCGAGTTATGACTTGATATTTGTAACGGTCGAATCACTATCAATTTAAAAAATTGACAAATTCTAGGTGCTAATGGGTAATGAATTCTTATTGTACATTTATAACTTGAGAATATTATAATTATCATAAAAATTTGTATTATTTTATTCTCCTGATAAATAATTTTTTAATTACGTTAATCATATAATTTTGTATACTAATATTGATATAGTATTGTTTTAAGTATATATTTTGCAGGTATCAAATAATAGTGTTGAGTTGTTATTTAGTAGGTTTAAATTATTTATTGTTTATTGGAGAACTTTCTGCATTAGAATTCTCTAATAATTTGTTGTTCATTTTCAGCTGATTTTGATATGTTCTTACACATATAATAATTTGTTGGTGGATTTAGGTAGTACTAGATTATTTATGGTCACATTCAGTATATATGTCTGATTTATTGAAGAAAGTAAATTACTAAAACCGGTTAATAACTATTTTAGAATTAATACAATTAACACTAAATTAAGAAAAAACAGACAATACAAAACTCATTACTTTTTTATTAGTCAAATTATTATAATACAAATTAATTTTAATAAAATAACTTAAAATTTTAATTTTAATTTTATCACGTGAATGACACGGATAATAACACTTGTTTTATTACCATTAGTCAATTAAGCATTTGATTAGAGGAATGAGGTAGATAGAATTATGCTAGCGGCGTTGGAAATACAGATTTTAAAAAACACACAAATATTTGTATTAATTGATTAATATTAATTTATATATCTCATAATTACAACAACAACAAAGCCTTGTCCCACTAAGTGGGGTCGGCTACATGAATCAAACGACGCCATTGTACTCTATCATGTATCATGTCTACAGAGAGACCGTTTACATGTAGATCTCGTTTGACCACCTCATGGATGGTCTTCTTAGGTCTTCTTCTGCCTTTCGCCCCTTGTCCATCTTCCATCTCATCCACCCTCCTGACTGAATGTTCTATCGGTCTTCTTTTCACATGTCCAAACCACCTGAGACGCGATTCAACTATTTTTTTCACAATGGGTGCTACTCCAACTCTCTTCCTTATATCTTCATTATTCCTTATTTTATCCAATCGCGTATGGCCACTCATCCATCTCAACATCTTCATCTCTGCCACACTCAACTTATGTTCGTGCTCCCTTTTAGCCGCCCAACACTCCGTACCATACAGCATAGCTGGTCTTATAGCGGTGCGATAGAATTTACCTTTAAGTTTTAAAGGCACTTTTTTGTCGCATATAAAACCAGATGCACTCCGCCACTCTGACCAACCTGCTTGGATCCTATGATTTACATCCTGTTCAATTTCTCCATTATCTTGTATGATGCACCTAAGATACTTAAAACTTTTAACTTTTCGTAGGATGTTTTCTCCAATCTTCACCTCTATATTGGGGTTTTCCCTTTTCAGACTGAACTTACATTCTATATATTCCGTCTTACTACGGCTTATGTGCAGACCATACACTTCTAAAGCTTCTCTCCATATCCAACTTCTTATTTAGGTCTTCTCTTGACTCTCCCATAAGGACGATATCATCGGCAAAAAGCATGCACCATGGCACAGGCTCTTGGATGTGCTCTGTGAGTACTTCTAAGACTAATGTGAAAAGGTATGGACTTAAGGATGATCCCTGGTGTAATCCTATACCAATAGGAAATTCCTCTGTCGCACCACCTTGAGTCTTCATACTAGTTGTGGCCCCATCATACATGTCTTTAATTGCCCGAATATATGCGATCCTTACTCTCCTCTTTTCTAAAACCTTCCATAAGACCTCCCTTGGTACCCTATCATACGCTTTTTCCAAATCAATAAACACCATATGTAGATCCCTTTTATTACTATGATACCTCTCCATCATCCTTCTTAATAGGTATATCGCTTCAGTGGTAGATCTTCCTGACATAAATCCAAATTGGTTCTCTGTTACTTGTGTCTCTTTTTTCAACCTCCGTTCTATCATCCTTTCCCATAACTTCATAGTATGACTCATAAGCTTAATCCCTCTATAGTTTTCGCAACTTTGTATATCCCCCTTATTCTTGTAGATAGGTACCAAGGTGCTCTTTCTCCACTCATCAGGCATCTTCTTTGACCTTAAAATCTCATTAAAAAGCTTGGTTAACCAGTTGATGCCTTTTCCTCCAAGACCCTTCCAAACCTCAATCGGGATATTATCAGGTCCTACTGCCCTGCCATTTTTCATCTGCTTTAGAGCCTCTTTTACCTCGAAGTCTCGAATCCTTTGATAGTAGTCAAAGTTTTGATCTTCTTCCCTTGTACATAATCGACCAAGGCTCGGAAGAGTCTTCTGTCCCTCATTAAATAACTCGTAGAAGTAGCTCTTTCACCTTTCATTAATCTTCTCCTCTTAAGCCAACACCTCTCCATCCTTATCCTTTATGCACTTAACCTGATCCAAATCTCTCGTTCTTCTTTCCCAGCTCTTTGCGATTCTATATATACCTTTTTCTCCTTCATTCGTGCCCAAAGACTGGTAGAGACCCTCATATGCTCTTGTTCTTGCTTCATTTACAGCCACTTTTGTCTCTTTCTTAGCCGCCTTATATTTTTCCTAGTTATCTGCATTGCGGCATAAAGACCACTCTTTAAAGCATTCCCTTTTTATTTTTATCTTTTCTTGTATACTCGCATTCCACCACCAGGACTCCTTGTCTCTT
>NC_029776.3:12815807-12843022 GCF_000817695.3 Arachis duranensis
TTTTTTGTTCCTCACCTTTCATCCGCCACCACCTCATCCTTGGGTTCTTCGTATGATGTCTTTTCCTCAACTTTTGCTCAACGCGAAAATTTATGACGAGCACCCTATGTTGTGTTGTCAAACTCTCTCCCGGAATAATTTTACAGTTAATGCAAAATTTTCGGTCGACTCTCCTCAACAAGAAGAAGTCGATTTGAGAGCTTGTCATGCCACTCTTATAGGTTATAAGATATTCATCTCTCTTTTTAAAACATGTATTTGCGATGAGAAGATCAAAGGTTGAGGAAAAGTCCAAAATAGTTTTACCCTCGACATTGATCACCCCGAAACCATGGCCTCCGTGAATACTCCCATAACCAGTCACTTCTCTCCCAACATGGCCATTTAAATCTCCTCCTAAGAAAATCTTGTCTCCCAAAGGTATGCCTTGAACCAAACTCTCTAGATCCTCCCAAAACCTAATCTTGTATTGTTCGTCTGAACCCACTTGCGGTGCATAGGCTCTAATCACATGGAAAGCACCTCCCTCCACCACAAGTTTGATAGAGATGATCCGATCTCCCACCCTCTTAACATCCACTACGTCCTTCTTCCACTGCTTATCCACAATTATTCCAACCCCATTCCTATTCTTCACTTTTCATGTATACCAAAGTTTGAAACCAGAAGTATCCAACTCCCTAGCCTTTGCACCAACCCATTTCGTTTCTTGTAGGCACATAATGTTAATCTTCCTCCTTGTCATGGTGTCTACCACCTCCATGGACTTTTCTGTTAGAGTGCCTATGTTCCATGTCCCAAATCTCAACCTTCTGTCGTTTCGACCTTTACCTTTTACTTTGTGAACTAGCTTATTTACCCTCGTCCGTTCACGAAAACGCGAGAACCCTTACTCATTTAACACTACATCCGGGCACCGATGCAGCGGCTCTTGCTTTGACACCGTACTCGAGCCATACGGCGCGTTGCTTCCGGGCAACGACCTAGCTTTAGCGCAATAATGTCTTTGATTCATGTCATGGGGGTTTGGCTATAATTTTATGTTGGTTGCCGAAGACCTAACACAACCCTCCTCCTTTATCCGGGCTTGGGACCGGCTATGTTCCGCTAATGTAACATAGGCGGAGTTATATATCTCATAATTAATTAGAGAATAAAATCTTAAATTTTAAACCAAATTATAAAATTTATTATTTTTTAATGTTCACAATCAACAACCACATTTTTTAAAATATTTCTATAATAGTATTATAGTTTTATAGTATTTGCATTATATTAGAATACATAAAAATTAAATCAATTTAATTATAATAGTATTGATATTAGTTTGGATAACTTTGTAGTATTAATATATCTATTATCGGATATATATGATTAAACTTTATAACTAAAATCTTGTTAACATATTATCATTAGAATTTATCTAAAAAGTGTCACAAAAGGCATTTGTTAATAGGTTTATTACTTAATTATAATAGTAAGTTTTGTTTATTTTTTTAGAAATGACGAGTTTTAACTCTTTAATAAAAGTTTTTTAAAATTAAACACCTTATTATCAAGTGATCTATATTGTTAAATGATAAAATTGTTATCATAGTTATAAGAATCGAACTAATTAGACTATTAATTTACTGGTTTAATTTATTAGATCAATTAATGAGTCACTAATTGAATCAGTAAAATCGATTTTATATAAATAAAAAATATAAAATAATAAAAAATTTAAAATTAAAATTTAAAACACATATCTCAACTAATATTTTAAAAATAATTAAATTTTAACAAATTATAATCAATAAATATAAGTACATGTAAAATTAAAATAATATCTAAAAAAAGTATTATACGATTTTATTATATAATTAATAGTTAGTATATAAAATAACAAAAATACTATAATTTAGCAGCAAGAGAAGCATATAGTATAAAAAAAAATTAGGTTCAAATCACATCTTCATCAATTTTTGATACCAAATAAATCTTTTTTGTAGTATATTTTTTTCTAAATCAACAATATTACTTTTGTCGATTCACATTTTAAAATTTTTAGGGAACCTTTTTTAATACAAGAGTCCAATATTTCTTATTTTAATCAACGTTTAAGATTCACTTTCAAATTTGTTATAATCTATTGAATAATGAATTATTTTTACCCATGACATAATATTAAAGAGAAAGTATTGGAAACTAATATTAATTATGTACAATGTGTATAATAAATTAAAAAATTAAAATTAAAAATTAGATCTTTAATTAATTATTTAATTTTAAATTTTAAAATTTGAAAATTAATATTAGTATTTAAATCCATTCACACTATATACGGTTATTTCTAATCTTACCGTAACTTTTAATACACGTTCAAAACTCACCGTCATCTTCTCCGGTTCTCACCTTGCGTCACTGAATTTTTCGCCGGCCATACCGAAGCCGCCGCATCCTTCCACCGACACCGTCTTCACCTCCGCCAGTCAGTCCGATGCGCCTCGGATGTGCCTCGCCCTCCGACGCTTAGCCTAACGTTGCTGTCGCTATTTTCGTGCCTCTCTTCCGAACCGGCTTCGCTTTCTCTCATTCCTTCAAGCCTCTTCTCACCAATGATACCACCATACTCTTCTTCTTTTTCGAATACAAGCATGGTTAGCTTCTTTCATGATTTGAGCCCTATGTTTCACAATAGTGCCACTTTTGTCATGACTAGTCATTCAAAATTATGTTTTACCACAATAATATTTTCTTCTGTTTATTCTATTTTAATGGTCAATTTAGGATGGTCATTTTAATAGGTATGCATATGGTTATTTTATTTTTATGTAAATGATTATTTTGATTGAATTGAGTTTAGTTATATATAATTAAAATATGTTAGATGTTCAATTCATTAAGTATTTGGATGATTATTTTTATCTTTAAGTGGATGGTTATTTTTATTAAGGGTGAGTGGCGTATGACAAGCTAAGTAGCGACAGTGAAATTGGATGATTATTGATGAAGGTGGGGTGGCCATCGGCGGAAAATGAAAAAAATATTGGAGAATTTTATATGGTTATTTTTTTTGAAATAACTAACTGAATTTTTTAAAATTTAAAATTTAAAATTGGAGAATTTGAAATTTAAAATTTGATGTGAAATAACTGAATAAGTGATTTTAAATTTATTATTTTGTGAATAATTTTTATTTTTAACTCATATTGGACCAAATAAACAATCTATTGTATACATTGTACAAATACTTTATTGGCTCCTTAAGGAGACTCAATATTAAATTATAATTTAGTGATAATCGATAAATAAAATAGTTTCCAGTTTTGATGTTTCAATTTTTTTATATATTTATTTCGTTTATCCTCTAAAGAAAAAAATTGATTATGAAGTATAAATAAAATTTTTTAATTATTATATACAACTATATGCTATATTGCTAATGAAAAAAATTAGAGAGTATATTCTAACAATTTAAACTTCTTATAAAATCTAAAATTTATTTATGTCCTTTATTATCAAATAGATTATTTTAACATATATTATAAAAAATAATTCTAATTATAATTAAAAAAAAATTTATAGCTAAAATGAGTATTTTTTTGTGTCTATTTCTTTTAAAAATGAGTGAAAAATTCATAACTTTTAAAATTATTTTATTTTTATTTTAATTAAAATATTAAAAAAGTGAAAAGATTCTTCGTGACTCAACAATTCAACTTCTTCTTAATAATATTGTACACAGACGGTTCCGGGCGTTACAATTACCTAACTCCATCTACTTCATTATGGTTTAATTATACAATAATTAGAATATCATTAACATGGCAAACTTTCTCAACATTACTGGTCCAGTTATGAAAATTATTACGTCTCCTTCAAAATAACCACAAATTAAATCGGTATAAAATTTATTTGTACAGTAAAATGACCCCATATATCTAACATCCTACTAATTTTCTAATTTTTTTCTCAACATAGATATAAAAGTCCAGAAAGGAAATTTTCTTTTTATAATAAATTAAAAAATATATATTTTTAAAAAATTATTTTAACTTTAAATACCAGCATATATCGTTTTAATTGAGAAAAATTCGTAGTACCTCAGTAAATTCTATAATATTAATAAAGTACATAGGAGTACTCAAAAATAAATTATATTTAAGTATGCTTTTTTTAATTATAAATTAAAAATTATTATTTTTCTAAAAAAAATATGACTTATTCTTATATTACTGTGTATTTCTATGTACTCTTATGTACTTTCATATATTCTATAGAGTCAAATATAATAAAATAATTTGTATAAGTTAAAATATTTTTTTAAAAAATATTTTTTTAATTTATTATAAAAAAATTCAGAAAACAAAGGTTTTTTTAAAAAAATTTCAAGTATTAAAAACTAACATCTTTTACTTTTATTTTTTTAAAAATAAGATATTGTTAGTTCTTAGAAAAAGCAAATACATATAGATTTAAAATAGAATAAAAGTAATTTATTTTTGAAAAAAATATTTTTTAAACTCAAAACAAAAAATCCAAACCAGCCCTTAGAATTTAGAATTTAGAGTTAGAAGTTAAAAGTTAGAGTAAAATTAAAATAATTTCAAAAAATTGATGGTTAAAAACAGTTGGCTCTTTAATTAAATTCAATTCAAAATTATCGCTGTAAAAGTTGAGAAAAACAAATTTTGGCATAGTCGCATAGAATAGCCTTGGACGATCAAGATATAGGCAAATCTAAGTGGAGATCGAAGATAAACAAATCTAAAAATGGTTGGTTTGGTTATATATCACATGCATGTGTAGAAAATAGAAGTCAATAAAAATATGGTCAATATTTTTATAAATCGAAATTATTATTTAAAATTGAGAATAATACTTTTTTATATTTGTTATCATATAATTTATTATAATTTATATCAATCAATTAATTGTAATTTACTATATTAATTATTTTAATTCATTAATTTATAAAGTACATAATAACATAGATGATTTGTTATTTATACTGATTAAATATAATAAATATAGATTCATTTAATTAAAAAGTTATTGTCTCCTATATTTTTTATTTATTTTTTTATTTTGTTAAATTCAATCAATTATAATAAATTAATTATATCAATTAATTAATTCAATCAACAATTTTTTAATTTATTTTTTTTGAATTCAATAAATCAAATAAAATTAATTATATTAATAATTTATATCAACTAATTAATTTGATTAATTCTTAAAAATATTTTTATTTAATTTATTATATTTATTTAAATACATGAATTATAACTAATTAGTTATTTAATTTTATTAGGATAAATATCGAATTCTATTCCTAATATAAAAATACAAAATTTTATTTCTTCTATTTTTATTTTACCACTATAAAAGACCTTATATGCTAGAAAAAATATCTTTTGTTTATTAATTATTCTTTTATTCGGTAGTTTTTATAATCATTCTTTTTCTTCCTATGAAATGTGGTCGCAAAAAGACAACTATCGTGGACATAAAGTACTACACTCTCTGATGCTCATCATTCGGAGCTATATATAATATGTTAGCCATGAAACATTTATAGACCATGTATGGTGTTATATGCATAAATAAAAAAAGTTTTGTATTTAAACTTAATTAAGCCATTTATCTATTTGTATGGTGTATTGTAGTATGAAATTACTTTTAATTTGTGTCGTGCAATGATATTATGGTCTAATTTAAGATTTTATTTTAAAATTGTGTTATAATTTTATCTCATAATTTTCTGTTAGATATCAAGTTGACGTATTTTTATTTATTATTATTGAAATGAATGTGATATGAAATTAAAAAAAAAACTCTCACACTCAATTTATTTTATTGTAGTATTCTATCTCTTCTATTTTTTTAATTTTCTTCTTATTCATTTTATTTTTTCAAATATTACATAAGTTATAATAATTTATAGTAATTAATTAATTATAATTCATTATATCAGTTATTTTAATTCATTAATTTATAATATGCATAATAAAATAGATCATTTGTTACTTATAACGTTAATTTTTCTAAAATCTAAATCTGAATAATTATATTTTTATTTTTTATTATGAACAAAATATTATTAATAATGAATAATAATTAACCACTCATATTTTTAATCAAAGTGTTTGGATGATTTTTATGTTTATTAATATTAATTGTTGATTACTTTTTTATAAATAAATTGTATTATAATTTTATGTTAGTTCATAATCGGTTAATGTTCATGAAGCTATGTTACTCTAAATTTTATATTTTACAAATATTTTATTTAAATATAATTTTTTAAACATAAAAATATATTATTTTTAATAATATCATACTTTTAGTTTTTTTTTAATTCTAAATGAATATTTTATCGAATGCTAATTAAAATCATCCTTCCATTTGCTTTTACTATTCTATTATCTAACTATTATATAAAATTAAAATCGTATTATGAATTTAATATTAAAGTTAATTTGACTTTTTATTTAGAGTGTTTTTCAATTTTTTTATTCTAATCAACAAAAACTATTCAATTATAAATAGTCACTTCTATCTTATTTTATATTATTAACTAATTAAAATTACTAAAATTTAATAATACAATTCTGTTTTATATTTTTATATTTAGTTCAATCATATTTAGTCCAATCCATTTAAACTATATAATAATCACTTCAATTTTTATATTTTATAATGTAATACTACATACATTAATAGTAAAATAACATAATAATTAAATTATCATGTTCTAATATTAAATATAAAATTAATACGTACAAAAATTTTTAAACTTTTAAATACGAATCATTATAAGTAACAACAATATTTATTTATGGCATAAACAAAAGAATACAGAATCTTAAGTTTTGCATATAAAAATTTAGGAACATGTTATCTGTACAAATATAATTGTATAGTATTAATTTTTTTAATAGTACAGACTAATAACTCTAATTTTATTTCATGGTCAAATTAAAAAGAAAGTCGTAATTTTAAGGGTTAAGTACTTTTTTTCGTCCCTAAGGTCTGATGCCAAAATTAAAATTGTCCCCGGCCTTTTTTTTTGTTATTAAAACCATCCTCAACGTTACAAAATGTTATAAAATCGTCATTTTCTACTTTAATTTTATTTTTTACCAAATTACCCTTAATAATTAATATAAATAATAAAAATCATGTTAAAAAATAAAAACAAAACCCTCCCCCACACCTGCACCCCACCTTTATGTTTCAAAGACAAGAGGTCAGTTTTATGATTGCTTATCTTTAATAAATTTAAAGATAAGTGTGCAGAAATTGATGCTATTCTCTAAGAAAAGAAAATATACTGACTCATCAATTGGCAGATTTGGCAATTACCATTCGAAGAGAGGCCAGGCTTCAGAGTTTTCGCCACATCAAAAGAACAGAATAGAGGCAATTCGAGGGAGTTGAACCAAGGAAGTACATGGCAGCACTGAATCGAAGGAGAAGGGAATGTACTTCAACAAGGGCAAGAAATAGAAATGAAACACTGAACATGAGTAGCGTTCATCGAGTCATTAGTAGTGGAGTGGAGAAAGCAAGCGGTCACTGCTATAAAGAGGGAACAAATTGATGACGTGTCAAACAGCGGATTTCATCGGTAGAGAGTGCTTTCTGAATCAGCCTCGTCGCCACCATCCAAAGAAGAGGAGAGAAGGACCGATTCGATGCTAGGAGGGGCTGGGCTCGCCCGAGTGAGTGACGGCGCATCACTGTCCGAGGTAGTGTTAAGTGTGTGCATTGCTCTGAGTTATAATTTTTTAACTTCTATGATTTTAAACAATTGTTCTACTATTCATTATAATTTTCAAATATTAATTATCACCCATTGAATTATTAGAAAGTTTATTTGTTATAATATTTATGACATAAAATATTTTTTAATCCAAAATAGTTGTTACAAGTAAGATTATTTAAAAGATAAAATTAAAAAATATTATATAATTTTAAAAGTTAATTTATTTATTTATTTTTTATTTTTATATTAAATCAATTTAACAAAATAAATATTGTTACATATTAAATTTAATAAAAAATTATTTTTAACATAAATCTCAAGACAAAATTTTGTAAATTTTTGTAGAACAAAAAGTCTAATATTTGAGACAAATATATATATTTATATAGAATTTTTTTTTTAATTTAGTGGGGCAAGTGTCCCCTTTCCATGTACCAGGGTCTCGTGTCTCCGTTCCTATTTTATCTTTTATCCATTTTCAATTTCATCCACTCTTTTGATTGGGTGTCCAGTGAGTCTTTTTCTTATATGTCCAAATCACCTGAGACGCGATTCTACAATCTTTTTTATAATAGGTGCTATTTGTTCTTTATCTATCCAATTGCATATGACCACTCATCCATCTTAACATTTTCATATCTGCTACACTTAGCTTATGTTCGTACTCTCCTTTAGCCGTCCAACACTTTGTACATAAAGCATAGCCTGTCTAATAGTGTAATAGAATTTATCTTTAAGTTTTAAAGGTATTTTTTTGTCACATATAAAACCAAAGGCATTCTACCATTTTAACCAACTTGCTTGGATCCTATTATTTACATCTTGTTCGATCTTTCAATTGTCATGTATGATGCAACCAAGATATTTAAAACTTTTAACTTTTTGTAGAATGTTTTCTCTAATCTTTACCTCTATATTAGGGTGATTCCTCCGGCGGCCGAACTTACATTCTATATATTCCGTCTTGCTACGGCTTATGTGCAGACCATACACTTCTAGAGTTTCTCTCTATAAATTCAACTTCTTATTTAGGTCTTTCCTTTACTCTCCCATAAGAACGATATCATCGGCAAAAAGCATGCACCATGGCACAGGCTCTTGGATATGCTCAGTGGGATTTGGATCCTCTAAAGTTTGAATTTCACTTTAGAGAGTAAAGTGTGATCTCTCACCATTAGTTTTATAAGTGGGGCTAGAATAAATATGAAAGAGAAACTATTCAAGTGTAGAAGATCACACATTACTCTCTAAAGTGAAATTCAAACTTTAGAAGATCCAAATCCTGCTCAGTGTGTACTTCCAAGGCTAATGTGAAAAGGTATAGGCTTAAGGATGATCCTTTGTGTAATCCTATACCAATAGAAAATTCCTCTATCACACAACCTTGAGTCTCCACACTAGTTGTAACTCTATCATACATGTCTTTAATTGCACGAATATATGCGATCCTTACTTTCTTCTTTTTCAAAACCTTTCATAAAACCTCCCTTGACACTCTATCGTACGTTTTTCTCCAAATTAATAAACACCATATGTAGATCCCGTTTATTACTACGATACCTCTCCATCATCCTTTTTATAGGTATATCGCTTTAATGGTGGATCTGTTTGGCATAAAATCAAATTAGTTCTCTGTTACTTGTGTCTCTTGTCTCAACCTCCGTTCTATCACCATTTTTCATAATTTCATGGTATGACTCATGAGCTTGATCCCTCTATAGTTTTCACAATTTTGTATATTTTTCTTATTCTTGTAGATAGGTACCAAGATATTCTTTCTCCACTCATCTGACATCTTCTTTAATCTTAAAATCTCATTAAAAAGTTTGGTTAACCAACTGATATCGTTCTCTCCAAGGTCCTTCCAAACTTCAATCGGAATATTATCGGATCATACTGCCTTGCCATTTTTTCATCCACTTTAGAGCCTCTTTTATCTTGAAGTCTCGAATCCTTCAATAGTAGTTGAAATTTTAATCTTCTTTTCTCGTGCATAACCGACCAAGACTCGGAATAGTCTTCTATCCTTCAAAAAATAACTCGTAGAAATGGCTCTTCCTCCTTTCATTGATCTTCTCCTCTTGAGCTAACACCTCTCATCTTTTATGCACTTAACCTGATCCAAGTTTTTCGTTCTTGTTTTACGGTTCTTTGCGATTCTATATATACCTTTTTCCTCTTTCCTTTGTGTCTAAAGACTGGTAGAGACCTTCTATGCTCTTGTTTTTGCTTCACCTACAAACACTTTTATCTCTTTCTTAGTCGCCTAATATTTTTCTCAATTATTTGTATTGCGACACAAAGACCACTCCTTAAAATACTCTCTTTTTGTCTTTATTTTTTTTTGTATACTTGCATTCTACCACCAAGATTCTTTGTCTCTTGGTCCTATCCTTTTAGATTCACCAAAAAAAGATACATAATGTGTTTTATTTTCTTACAAATTTTAAAATTAAATTTATTACAAAATATTATAATTAATAAATTAAATTCAAAACATTAGTTAATTTTATCTAATGACTGAATAAATTTAAAGGATATATAACATTTTTCTTATTTTCTATATAATAAATGGAGTTCTGGAATTTACTAATATAAATTTAAATTGGTGTATTTTATATATGTGATGCATAATATAAATTATGAGTATCAATTTATATAATAAAAAAATTGTAATTTATAATTTTATGAATTATAATTTTTTAATTAAAAAATTAAAATAATAATTCATGATTTTTTATTATCTTATTTAAAATTGTGATTTACTTATTTTTTTAATTGTTTAACTTATTTAAAATTATTATTCATGATTTATTTTTATTTTATATAGTTTTCATATCACGGTATTATATCAAATATTATCAATAATTTTCTAATATTCTCTAAAGTTTGGCAAAAATTTTAAAAATAGTCATGCTATACATACAAGTCTTTTTGGTTTACAAGTCTTACAAGTTGGGCCAAACCCAACAGAAGCTACACTCACCCACAAAAACGTGTTAACACGCGCATCACGTTTTCAAAGCGCCCCTTCACCATTAAGAACCACTATTCTTCTTCTTCCTCGATGAAAATCATAACTGTCATTTTTTCTTCGCGTTCCTCCTTCTCTTCCTCTTCTTCCTTCTTCTTCTCATTTTTTTTGTGTTTCTCCTCCTTTTTCTTCGCGTATTTTATCTTCATCATCGTATTTCTCCTCCTTCTTCTTTTGATTTTACATTATGTATTTTTTTTCTTCTTTGTTTAATTTTTTCTCCAAAAAGGAATTATGAGAATATGAAATAAGAAGATGAAGAAGAACAGCAGAAGATGATGAGGGGGAGGAAGATGAAGAGTTCTGAATTATGCAGAACTTATCAGAATAAAAATACACCCAAATATCTTTATTTTACACCCAAATATCTTCGTGTTACACCCAAATATCTTCGGTTTACATCCAAATTTGCCGTAAATACAGAAATGAGTTATGTTACATGTACACTAAAATCAACCACCAAAGTCAGCCACCAGTATAAAATACATACTGAAATACAAATAATACATTGAAAATAAATTAAAACACACATATATTTATACACAAATACATTGGTGGTTGATTTTAGTGGATGATTTTAGTGTACAAATAGCATTTTTGTACAGAAAAATATTTTCTCTCATGCTGCATTTTTTTCTTCTTCTTCTTTTTCTTATTTCTTTCTTTCTTTTAGTTAAATGAATGTAAGTTCATCATCTTCCAAGTAATTTTGCAGTATTATATGTTTCTTCTTCTTCTTTGTTTGAACAAGAAGAAACTTGAGAAGGTAAAACAAAAAGAAAAAGATGAATAAGAAAAAAAGAAGAAGAAGAAGATGGTGATAATGATGAAAAAAAAGAACCAACAGAAGATGAAGAGGAGGAGGAAGAAGAGTTCTGAATTATGCATAACTTATTAGAATAAAAATACACCCAAAATTTCTTAAAATACACTCAAATATTTTTTTGTTACACCCAAATTTGCTGTAAATACAGAAATGAGTTATGCTATGTGTACACTAATCAGCCACCAAAGTCAGCCATCAGTATAAAATACATATTAGGATACAAATGTACATTGAAAATAAATTAAATCATACATGTATTTATACACAAATACATTGGTGGTTGATTTTAGTGATTGATTTTAGTGTACAAATAGCATTTTTGTATAGAAAAATATTTCCGCTAATGCTATATTTTTTTTCTTCTTCTTTTTCTTATTTCTTTCTTTCTTTTAGTTAAATGAATGTAAGTTCATCATTTTCCAAGTAATTTTGGAGCATTATGTGTTTCTTCTTCTTCTTTGTTTGACTTTTTATTTTTATTCTTGTTAGGAGAGTAAAACAAGAAGAAACTTGAGAAGGTAAAACAAAAAGGAAAAGATGAATAAAAAAAGAAGAAGAAGAAGATGGTGATAATGATAAAAAAGAACCAGCAGAAGATGAGGAGAAGGAAGAAGAAGAGTTCTGAATTATGCAGAACTTATCAGAATAAAAATACACCTAAAATTCCTTAAAATACACCCAAATATCTTCGTGTTACACCCAAATATCTTCGTTTTACACCCAAATTTAGTGCAAATACAGAAATGAGTTATGCTACGTGTATACTAAAATTAGCCACCATAGTCAGCCACCAGTATAAAATACATACTGGAATACAAATATACATTGAAAATAAATTAAATCACACATGTATTTATACACAAATACATTGGTGACTGATTTTAGTGTACAAATAGCATTTTTGTACAGAAAAATGTTTCTTCTAATGCTACATTTTTTTCTTCTGAATTGAACCACACCTCAGCTACTTGATTAGATTTAAAACAATAAAAGAAGGAAAAGACTTGTAAATACTTGTATGAGACAAACGCTTGTATGTGAAGAACAAACTACTCATCAATACCATAGAGGGGCTGCAAAATATACCAAAAATACACGATATTAAAACAAGCATAAACTATAGAATGCAAATTGAACTATAAAACCATCATAAAAAATAACAAAAATCAGATTCATGAATCATCATTAAACAGAAACTAAAACAATTCAACTAAAAGAACAAGACAATTCACCCTCAGTGAGATGAAAAGTCATAAACTGTAAATACAACTAAACTTTCCTAAAATACACCCAAATATTCCTGATTTATACTCGAACGTCTGATATAACTAGTACATTAGATTCAATTCAAACAAGGAATAATGAACAGCAAATTTCACAGACAAAGTTCACGCATTATTCAACTACACAATTATAAACTACTAACTGGATTCAAATTCAATTATTAACTGGAATTAAATCACACCTCATGAACTTCATTGGATTCAAATTCAAAATCCACTTCGCTCTGGTTCAGCTGATAATCTTTAGTTGAATCATTCATTATCTTCAAAACAATTTCAGAGCTTAATTTCAGAAATAATGAAAAAGGTAAAAAACGAAAAAAAGAATAGAGAGAAAAACTTACGTAAACAGCGAAGGAGAAGGGGGGAGAGAAACGCACGAAAGAGATCGAAAAGAGAAGACAAGAAAACACAAAAGTAATTAAAAAAAGTAAGTTATATATTTGCGTGTTGATTGATTGAAAAATCTGTTAGGGAGGCGCGTGAAATATACATGCTATAAGAGATGCGGCTTAGGGATTAGGGATTTTCAGAACTTGTATAGTGAAAAGGCTTGTATGTGGAGATTAATCCTTTTAAAAATATCCATAAATTTTATTTTGTTTCAATTTTGTCCTAAAAATTTTTTATTTGCATTAAATATATCCTTAATGGCTAAATTTTCAAAAAAATTAAGACCAATTCAACAATAATTTCATAAAAACAACTCTCAACACAAACAAATCAAGTATAATTTTTATGTATTATTATTAGATGGGTCTTAAATTTTTAAAAAATTTAACTGTTGAAAATATATTTGATACAAATAAAAAACTTCTAAACAAAATTAAAACAAAATAAAATTTATAAATATTTTTAAAACTTTTATCATATTTTAAAAATAAAAAAATACTTTTCCCAAAAAAATTAGCCAATAAGCTACGGCTCTCAATTATTTTTTCTAACAAAAGGTCCAACATTCTCTCTCCGACATATCTACGACTACTACAAACTACAAAGTACAAACACAGAGCATTCGGAAAAGATAAATAAATTTTACTGTAATCTTTTGCACACTCAAATTTTCATTCTCTATTTTCAAATTAAATTAAGTGTTCATAATTTTAGATATAAAAACATATTTCTTAAACTAAATAAATAATTCAAGTATTGAAAATTGGAAATGATTCTACGCACAGCGGAGACCCGTCCGGTGGTTTCATGGAAAAAGCAACATAAAAATGGATGCCATGCTTTTCCGTGATAGTTGACAGTTGACACCGTTGGAGGTTTATATACAGAAGGAAAATAGAATTCCTACGGGCCTTACTGCGAGCAAACTATCATGTTCCAGAGCCTTTTAGCCCTTCTTACGATTTTGTTGATCTTCCCGGCTATAAAAGACTCTAGAAAGAACGGAGACGGAGTTTTTGGAACAGAGCTATGTGTAACTAATTCGGGTGTACTTTCTGAGTGAAATGAATCCATGCCAGATGTTCCATTACTCTTCCGTAGATAAAAACTTCTACTACCTACATCCCCGATCAGTTCTGATTTGTCCAAACCTACCAAGCAAGAAGCAACAAAGTCAACTAAAACTCTGTCAAATCCACTGTATAATAATAAGCTACCGCGTTTAATTTGCCAATTCTATAATATATGTCATTTTATATTATAGTATTATATGTTCGGCTAATAATATTATATTATTTAAACTTAGATAGATAATAATTTTTATAAATAATATAAATAATGAGTTCTAAAATTAGTTTAATAAAATAAAAATATATTATATTTTAAATTGTTTATCTAAATTTTAATATTAGAATAATCATTTTAATAAATTGAATATCTGATATATCAATTGTTATTTTTATTGTCAATTTATATTTTTTCTTATTATTAGTATTATTAATCAGCGACTTACTTTGGAGACTGAAATGGGATTGATGCAATTGGAATGTTGATGAAGGTGCATCAAGGTCGAGGCTGGGGCTCCTGCCTTCTTCTCTATATATATCGATCACGCGCTTTATTGTGTCATCCACACTGGATCCCAATTTCACCATGGTTCTCACTGGCCCTGGACTTCCTTCAACCGTTACATTAACCACCACCTTAGCTTCCTTCTCATACCTCTGATGTAACTAAAATCAATATAATTATCCACTATTATAATTGTAATTACACATAACAAACTAGGATTTGATGATCGATCTGGAACAATAATCACAAACGAAACGGTTATATCAAAAGCTGCAGCAGATTGGCGAGAAATTAAAGCTGAAAGCATTCATTTAGAACAAATATACCTTGTTAGGTACAAGGATTGGAGAGGAAGCAAAGAGAGAAGGGGAAGAAACGAAGGCTTCGGAGAAGGTTTGAGGGCGGAAAAGGCTCCCTTCGCTCTTCAACTCATATTCGAAGAAATCGTCTCTGCCTCTCGAGAGAAGCAGAGGCGCCGATGAGCAGCGCTTCAAGATCTTGAGATCAGGCCTCGACTTATTTTTGGACCTCCGACGAGACGACGGAGATGGCGACGGCGAGGGATGCGGCGGTTTGATTCTCCGGGATCGGATCGCCGGCGATCGTCGGCGCGAACTGCTCCGCAACATGCAAGGGGACTTGTTAATTAGTTGGTTCCTGAGTAATATAAAAATTTAAAATCAGTTTTCAAGAACTGTTTTTGTGATTTATATACAAAGTAGGGGAGCTAGAATATGAGAATGGTAGTTAAGTTGAGGGCGTGGGTTGCGTGTGTGGAGGGAACTTATGCCAGGCAGGAATAACCGTCAAGCTCTTTATTATTTTTTTCAATTTTACTACTACTTCACTTTGAATTTGAAGGCAGGGCAGCCACTGCTAAGCTATTTGGTGGGTCTTGTACTCTTGTTCTTGCGTGGGTCCTACACTCCTTTTGTTCGCCTTTAGGGATGCATGGATGCCTTTCATATAGTTTCCTTCGTTCGTTTCCTCTCTCCTTTTTCCTAAAAGTTAACCAAACACGACTCACACCGTGACCGTCCACCTCTTAATATTCTTTTCTTATTACTTAGGTCAATTCCTTTATTATGTGAAACAGAAGCGGATTAAATAATGTTATCTCATTTTGGTGATGTATGGTCTTGGAAAATGAATCAAGGAATAAATACAGTGAAAATATTGTAATGAATTTCACAGTTCACTGAAAAAGATTAAACATAAACTTTGATTGGGTTTCTTAGGCGGTACGGCCAAGAAGATGACGCTCAAATATTTACTATTCTGGAATAATGAATGAGTCGCCAACCTGTTGACAGGCTTCCTACTGCGGCAAAACAATTACTACTAAAAACACTGGTTCCCTTAGTTTTTTTTGGTCAGGCTGGTTCCCTTAGTTTGAAGATAATAATGATGCAGACAAACACTAGGAGACTAATTTCTAGCTAAGAGGATCCCAGGAACCAAACAAACGTTTTTTTTTTTTCAAGGATATCCACTGCTGACTAATATCTTCGCTGTGGATCATCTGCCAATACTTTTCTATGCCCAATGAGCAAATGGCTTGCTAAAAGCCTAAGGATCTAAGAAACCCAGCGAACCATGAAATTTTAGGACTGTGTCAATATGTTGTTTCTTTTTATGTTCTGCAATCCATATGGATCCAACTATAACTTCTTTACGTTCGTTACCAAATGAATAAGCCCAAAGACAAATAAGCTTAAAAGCCAGGTTTGTTTCCTCAAACGTCTCAACTCTATCATATTGCATTTCTTTTCTGTACAAACTACTCTGGGCTGACCATACCGCCCAACAAAAAAAAAGGAGCAAGTAATGATAGTCATATAGCATCCCATTGTCATGGCAATTATAAAATGCTAACTGAATGTGGCTACAAGTATCTACTGACTACTTGCTTTTAATTAATGAAATTAACTAAAAGATCATACTGATTATTTCAATGACAAAAATGATAATTTTCACTAAAAGTTTTCTTTTTGTTGTTTCCTTAACAAGTGTTATTACGAAAAAGTAAAAACATTAGTAAAATGTAAAAACAATCACATACTCTACTTTCATTCCCCTCCTCTTATTACCTTTGCAAAAAAAAAAAAGTGTAATTTTCTACTATTTTAAAAATTACACAGATGATCATTGTCAAATTTATGTATAATAACATTTCAGATAACATCTTATTCGAATTTCTAAGAGATTTTTATCATGTGTTTCTTGGTCTTGCTCTTTGTATTTTCCTCCTTACACTTTATTCCTACCCGGATACACAAGCAATCTTCAGAATAGAATATATTAATCATCTTAAAAAATATTACTAAGATAATTTTTAACAAGCCCGTCTAGCTCAGTCGGTAGAGCGCAAGGCTCTTAACCTTGTGGTCGTGGGTTCGAGCCCCACGGTGGGCGAAATAATTTTTTCCCTATTTCCTACTCTATGTCAATGTCACCCCCCACCCCAATTCTTGCTTTTCATTCAACCACTTTTATAAAGTCGGGGGGAAATTGTAAATGAGCTTTTTGTATCTCATTGTTGGTCTCAGCCTTTAAGGCTTTCTTTTTGAAGGCATCACTGGAAATATATTTCTCAATCCTTGGCCATACACGTGGATAGGATTCCTTGGTAAATGGTATTGGTAATGATAGGGCCCGGGCTTTTCCTTTCGGTAGGCGACCAGACCTCTGTTCCTCACCCAACGTACAACCATTCTTCCCTTTTCTTATCCATTTTTGGTATTTCGGATGGATAATAATGGAAGCCAAATATATGTATGTATGTGTATCCTTGCCACTTTTTCTCCATTTTCTTTGCCAAACACATGAATATAATGAAACTGGGACTGGAAATCCTTCCAACCTTCTTATGGATGCCGATATAGTATATGAAGGGATTTTTTATTGCCACTATCCCTATATATATATAGTTGTAGTTGTACTTACTAGAATATAAATTAGAGGTTGTTATGATCTTGTGTGTTTATCAATCATCAGTGTTCTCACTTCTCAGCGCTCTTCTATTTTACTCCTATTCATTATCTCAAAGCGGGTACGGTACACTCTTTTAATAAGTGTTAGATGCAATATTTAGATAGAGTAGTCGGTACATGAATAATTATAATAATTTATATGGGTTTAGTTTATAATAAATTCAACGAAGAATTAGAGATATAATAAAACAATAATTGACGTCTCAGGTAGTCTCTCATAATCTCATGGACTCAATCTAATTACTCGTTGGTCCCCATCATCAATGTTCTGGATCCGTACCTGCTTTTGCAAATGCATATGGATGGAGAGGGCTTTGATGGAAGTATCAATGATTTCATCAATCAGGAATAGCTACATTACCTTTGGAGCTTGTGTTATTGTTGACCTTTAATTTATTTAAAACTTCTTAGACTATATATATATAAAAAATTTTTTAGGCTTAATTTAAGTGATTATTCATGAACTAAGCCGAGAAGCCACTCAGATACATTACGGACTGTTTTTACGCTAGCACTGCTATCCTTTTTTCACAAACTTTTCCTTGGTTTAAATCATAAATGTTTATATTATGGACCGCATCACCGTATGGTCAACAAAATAAGGAGCAGGATTACATAAGCGTGAATTGGATGGACCAAATCCAAACAAATAGTTTTAACTAAAATTAATAAAGAATTTTATTGAATACTTAAGAATGGGAAAGAAGGTAACAATTAGAATTTTGTGGGCAAAAAATAAAATATAAAAAATAAACAATAGTCGCTACTGGTCCTCCATCTAACACCACTATAACAGTGTGTACTACTACATGTATGTTCATATTATTATTCGTTATAATGCGCAAATATAAAGTGATGGTGGGTTTGGTGATTTTGTACGTGGTATAACAATATATTAATTATTCTCTACTTGATTTACATACTGTTTGTTGTATTTTATTCTTTATTTTTTTCCGTAGGACTTTGATTCCTAAAGCGATAATGCATTCATGACTAATTGACTTTATACAAAGAAATGGCCTATTATCCCCGTAATGATCTCTATGGGCCAGTATTGCCCTTTCCTTTCTGTGTGTGATATCTTCAATCTAGCGTTGTCGCATCTCAATGTTTCAATGCTAAACCACATGTGTATGTATGGATGTAAAACCCCTTTAGGTAATGTTTCTCTAATGAAAAAAAAAAGTTTATAGAACAACACTTCATTATTTGTATTATTCTTACAATCATATCTTTTTCTTTGTTACTACATTTTTTTTACAACTGTAGTTTTAAGAATCCGATGTTGGATCCAAAAAGATTGAAATTGATATGATGGTTATATAAGAGAATAATCAACTTCGCGTAAACACAAAACAAATAGTGTAATAGTAATTTGAGAACGCTATATGCATCTCAACTCTCTCAACTCTCAAGTACTTCATGTGTTTGACAATGGAACCAATAGTAGGTTGCATATTTAATTTCACTCGGCACCGAACAAACAAGGAATATGAATTTCCTGTATGCATTAACGGCAATAGTAAACATTGCATGTCTTTATTTGAATGACCCAATGTCCTTTTGTTTAATTAAGGTTATTCAATTTTAAACTTTTATTGATTTCGTTAAATAAATTAGTTTTTAATTATATTAAATTATTCGTCTAAATAAAAAGTTAATCTAAAAATATTAAAAAAATTGAAAGACTGATATTTTTTATTAAATAATAATAAAAATTAAAATATTAAAAAAAATCTTGAAAATCGATCTAGAATATATTACTTGAAAAATATGTAATTTATAAAGAAGATATCCGTGCTAACGGCAATTCCTTGTTAAATTATTCCACATTTATATCATTTTTAATCTCATATATAACCTTTTCCCATTCCCTTTCATCAGCACATTAAAATTGGGTAATTCATTCAGTACTTGAGTAATGCAGTTGACTTATTATTAATTAAAATGACAACTTACTAATTATGCCCGATTTGCTAATCTCATTGTTAAGTCCTTAAATTTTGATTAATCTAAATAAATAATATTATTTGAACATCCAATAACCAATATTATTGCAATACTGATTTAAGAATTTGATTAAAGACGGTTAAGAAAGTAAATAAAACTTTTAATTTTTTCGATACATTAAATATATAAAACCTTTAAAATTTTATATTTACTTTATATATTCAGTAAAACATTTTATATAAAATATTCTTTACTAATTCTATAAAGACCTTGTTAACAGGGACGGGTCTTTTAGGAACAATGGAGCCTCCTCAAGTATTTTATAAAAATATTAGTAATATATCATTATTATAGATTATAAATAGTTCATTTGAGAAAGGTTAAGATTCAAGGGAAAAAAAATATGTTACAACATCAACCTTTCATGATAATTTTACTATTCTAATTGTATCGTATCTCTTATACGTCGAAAAAAAAATGGGTTATACCTTGGTAAGATAAAACAAAATTTAAATTAAATCAAACTCTTTATCATAACCGACTCTTTTCCAAAGATCACGCAACTAGTCAGTCACAACTAACAGACGAATGATTCAAACTTAAAGGTTATAAATCAAGGAAAAACCCTCCACATACAGACAACTAACAATACCATCACCGATATTATACTCGTTTCTGTTAAAATTTTTTATTGATTTGAACGTCAGAGTCTTTTTTGTATGTACCACGCTTGGGTTCAAATTCACGAGAGTACTTTGCTTCCAAGCTGAGCCACTGTAGTTCTAGGAAGAATGAAGTTGACCTATAGCTCGGAAAGGAGTATCCTTGCCAAATAAGACACGCTGTAAATAAGATAAGACACGTCTCGAAGTCCACGTATTGTGTTTGCACACATGTTATGACACGTAGCTTAAGACATGTCACGAGGTCTACATATTGTGTTTGCACATGTGTTATGACATGTAGCTTATCTCGTTTACAATGTAAACGAGATAAGGCTTAGATGCGCATATATAAGGAACTTGTTCACAGCGTCTCAAGTATCACAGTCCTTCCCCCTTAACCTTCATTTCTCCCTTTGTCAGATGTTTTCTTGGTATTTTTTAGATACTTAGACGTTATGGCGTGCACAGATGCACGGGACAATGACGTCAGTTGCCTGAATGCGATTTAGTACATTGCGGGAGCGATCGACTTCCAAGTTAGTGTTGTTGTTTTTCTCTTTTAAATAAATAAGCATATAATTATAGTTATGGTACTTTTATAGATTTAGTGTTTATACATGAGTATAATGGATTATGTTTTGGTAACATAAAATAGGTTAGTTGGCATGTTATTAACATTTGTTAGGTGTGGAATGTATTCTTACACTACAACAAAGGTGGAGGATAGCGGCCAAAAATTGTTGGCCGTTAATCCAACTGCTGCAGCTAACGAAAATACCAGCTATTGTCACTCTGCCGCCGTAACTTCTGCTTGAAGAGCGGCTACTGCATGAAGAACCGCCAGTAATCAAGATCTTTATCCTAATTAACTTAGTTATTCAATCTTATTTTATCTAATAACCAACAATTTTTCCCACAGCTGTAGCTCTAAAAACCCGCAAAAACATATTGGAAGCACCCGAAACTCTAAAGTCGCTGCTCCACAGTGCGCCACTGCTTCCCATCCATCATCCTCTCTCCGGCGTCGACCTTTCGTGCCTCCTCCATAGTACATGAAACCCCTGCTCCATCCTCCACGGTGTGTGAGAAATCCTTAAGATCTGCTCTACACTTCGTGTTTGTGTGGTTGTGGAGTAGCGCGGCTGACATCCGTCCTTATTTCCCCAGCGTCGACTTTTCACCTTTCCTCCACAGTCTGTGAAATCCCTGCTTCCCCCTCCATGGTGTGTGAAATCCTTAATCTCTTCTCCACTTACTTTCATCACATTCTTTGATGAACAGGCACTGGTGCGGGATTTTATAACCCACAAACTAACCAGCAAGTGCACCGGGTCATACCAAGTAATACCTCAGGTGAGTGAGGGTCGATCCCACGATGATTGATGGACCAAGCAACAATGGTTAAATGATTAGCTTAGTTAGGCAAGCAGAAAATGGTTTTGAGATGTTCAAAATGTTTAAATTGAAAACATCAGAAGGCAGACACGCAAGTAAATAAATTGAAAATAAAATATTGGAGAAATAGTTAAGGCTTCAGAGTTATCTATTTTTCCGGATTAACTTTTCTTACTAACTATTTTAATCGTGTAGGATTTAATTTATGGCAAACTATATGTGACTAGACCATAATTTCTTAGACCTTTCTAGGCTCCTCTAGAATTCATCGACTGCCAATGTCTTGGTCAATTAATTTCAATTAGAGGGTGAAGTTCAAATTCCAGTTTATATGCCACAAAAATTCTAATTTCCCAAAAATAAGAGGATTATATGTCACATATCTTGTTAAATCCAAATAATTAAAATTTAGGAGAATATGTTTTCAAACTATTGTTCAAGTAAAGAGCTTTTCCAAATTTTACAAGAACTCAAATAGAAAGAGGGTCATACTTCTGTTCCACCCAAATTCATAAGATAAAGAGCGAAAATAATTCTTAAATTATAAATCCACACATGAATTAAAATAGAAAAAGCCATAAAATCAATCCATACAAATAGACAGAGCTCATAACCTTAACAATAGAGGTTTAGTTGCTCATGGAATGCAGAATGTAAATTGGTATAGAATTCCCTAATGGAATCCCCCCTAATGGAACCTCCTCAATAGAAGAGAAGTCTTTCCTTTTTATAACTAATCCTAATTAATTTAAAATCTAATTTTTAAAATTAAAATAATATATTTTCCTATTTTAAAATCAAATTTGAATTTAAATCAGAATTAACTAACTACTCCGCGTCTTGTAACGTGGGAACCACTTGACTTCACTGGATCCGTGCCTAACTTGGGTGCTAAAATGGGGCCCAGAAATCACCCCCAGTGTTTTCTGCTCGTGGCGCATGTCACGCGTACGTGTCAGTCACGCGTACGCGTCGATGGTCTTTTTCCACAAGTCACGCGGACGCGTCAGTCACGCGCACGCGTCGCTGTGCAATTCTTCAAATCATGCGTATGCGTCAGTCACGCGCACGCGTCGCCATGGAAGCTCCAAATCACGCGCACGCGTCAGTCACGCGTACGCGTCGCTCCTCGATGCCATCTCCTTTGATTCTTGTGCTGTAGAAACTCAATCAAATCCAGCCGAATGCTACCTAAAATAAACAAAATTGCACACGACTCAAAGTAGCATCCATATTAGATAGAAGATAATTAATTCTTTACTAAACTCAATAAATTAGATGCAAATTCACTAGGAAAAGATAGGAAAGATACTCACGCATCAGGCACCATGTTGTGGAACCCATATTTGGAATTTTTCAATTATTACTTGTGAACACAATAAACATTGCTGATAATAAAACTAATTGAAACCTGTAGTTAGTAGTATATTGCAAGTAGCATTCCATTCCATTCCTATAATGCATTTTAATTTAAAGGTTCCTCAGTCCTCTATCTATGATCTTTCTACTTTCTTCCTAAACCTTTAGTTCGTTCTTCACCATTGCTCTTTCTTTCTTGTTTTCACTCTTGATCACTTACAAAATTTGAATCCTTTTTTTTTCCTCAAAATTTGGCTATTTTTTCTATATCTTCTATTAGTTGGGTTTAATTGTGGCTTTTTAGAGGTAGAGATTTAAATGTACATTTACTTGGATTTATTGTATGCTTTGTAATTTCTTTTTGTCTCTCATATTCTCATTAATGGATTGCTAAAGTGAAGACTCTGTCTTCAAATCGATAATACACGTATGATATAGATATTTTGTATGCTTTTGGTTTGTGATTAATTTTATGTAATTTCAATTATCACTTTATACTAGGTTCCTAACCTTTTGCTAGTGTTTGCCTTTATTTACTGTTGGTAATTCATACACTATGGCTTAGTGAGTTAGGTGTCAAATAGGCAAAAGTGAAACTGTGTCCTTTTTTTTCCTTGTTAACTTGATATTCAGTTTTTATGTTTTGGTTTTGGATCTTAAGTATGTTGATTGCTTCTTTATAACTTATTCTGGACACTGTGGGTTTTTCTTGATTATGTTGTTTTTGATCTTATCTACTGAACTGATTAAATTTGAAGGCAAGCAAAGGATAAAGATACCTAAGAAGCATTTGGACAATAAAAGTCCCAAGATACAACTTCTAGCACTTTTTATTAGTATTTCTCTTCTATAGGGTTGTGATACCCGTTTACTCCACCTTTAAGGCTATTGAGAGTAAAGACGAAAATGATAAGCACAAGTGGTTATTGTATTCGGCAGGTTCCTAATTTTCCTTCCTTCTCAATGAATACAAAATTGCTTACATTGATCCCTGTCATATACTTGTCCTGAAATCTTGTAATTGTTAGTGCTTATAAGTTATAATAATTAGTTGTGTTTGTATCATTCGAATTTGATTGACAATGTTGGAAGAATTCCCAACTGAGCGAAAATAACTTTTGATAATCATCTGTGCAAGTTTAAGTTTTTAGTCCTTTTGGGTTGCCTAGTTGAACTTGCTATTCTGCATATTTTATTTTTTATTTATATTTTTTGTAAGAGTTCGTTGAGTTGATGGTTTAATCTGTAAAATGGGTATATTAACACTGATCTCTCTTATGGTTTTCCAGCTTATGGATGTTTCAGTGAAGCAGAAATGTTTGCAAAAAAGTTACTTTCCTAGTACGGTCGAGTCATCATTATCTCCACATGTTTATTTCATTTGTCTATGTTAACTGTAATGATTAATCTTTTTTTTCTTCTTAGAAACTTTCCTATGTATTTATTTCAGGTCTTCATAGTTAAAGTAGCTAGTTCTATGTTTTCTTGTTATTTGCTTCCAATGTTTTCTTCTTGTGATCTTCCACAATTAATGCTCTCCTGATGCCTCGAACCAATTATATTGAGAATTTCTATCTTGCTTTGATTGTTTTGCTTTTATATTTAACATTTTGCTTGGATTATTCTGGGATCTAAGTGTTTGCTTATCATATTTAATCAGGTTCCCACTCTATTACCACATGAAGTTTGCATTTCTTGTTTGGCTACAGCTTCCTACTATTAATGTAAGCTTAATCAAACGTCTATACATTACTGCTTTTCTTGCCGTGTTTTCAGAAAATTTGCTTCGTTAGTTAGTTAGTTAGTTAGTTAGTTAGTCAATACTATCTTTTTTAGCTCTTGAGCAGGATATATTATATTATGATATTTTACTTCTCTTTTAGTTGTCCTTGTCTACGGGATAACATTTCCGGTACATTGGGTAATAGTAAATTAACAAAACTATATGGTGCTTGTTGAACAGGATGCAAAACAACTCTATACTGATCATTTGTGTTCATTCTTGTTGAGGCATCAAGATAGACTTGATCAAGTTGTCGATGTTGTGTATGGTGAAATGGTAAAAATCTATTTGCTAATTTTGTTATCATTTGAATTTAAAAATGCATGATTTCTTTTAGGTTCTTTTGAAAAGAAAAATATGTTTTCCCCTTCCTTTCCACATAGTAAATTTGTCATTGCACACCAGGTGGAATTTCAACTTGCAAGATCTCTACTAATGAACATTTTAGTGACAAGCATGCATGTAAACTCTGTAGCTCTATTTACACCATTTAATCTTCTATTTCAATGTAATATAGTCAATTTGTTATTTCGAAAGGAACAAAATGGTTAAATAAAAGTTAGAATATAGGAGCTCTTTTAATTGATTTAGTTTTTCTATTTATTGTTCTGTGTTTGTTTAAATTTAGTAGATTTGTTGTGAACTTGTGATTGGAATATGGCAGTGTAGATTTAAGCACATAATTTAACTAGGAGTTTCGAAATTGATTGCATAGTAGGATTTATGTACCCCTACATAGAAAGTGGTCTTGTGGTTTTGATCATCATAATCGATTAAATTTTCTTTTCATACAAAAGATATGTTTTAATTTGTTGTTAGTTTTTCGCATAAGAGATCTCTTTGCTCATGTTATCTGTATACCCTATCAGCAAATCAAATGGTTAAGAGTATCATTTGACCAGTTAGAAGGGAACCAAATCGTATCAAAGGACCAAAGAGGCTGCCGGTTTAGGATTTTAATTCAGACGAAGAGTGATCTGTTTGTTTCTCGTCATTAGACAAGCATCGATTGGATAGTTTTAAAACACACAAATATTGTGATATGTGTGTAGTTTTGTCTTAGTTCTGAGCTTTAATTCTATTTTCTTTCATTTTTCCTTTGTTTCCATCATTGTACATAGGAAATTTACATATTGTATCCAATAAGACAATGTTCTTGGCTATTAGTTGAACCTGGGAGTGAGATAGAAATTTAATTAACAAAAGTAATATACATACATCATTAGTACCTCACCTAGTTCATGTTTAATTTCATAATGCGTTATAAAAGTATGGGAGAGTATATATAAAGCATGTGTGATGCATCTGATTGAGGGTAACTAAGCAGGCTTCACATGGCTTATGTTTGCAGTTTACTTCATTAGTTCTTAGCAAGAGATTTATTATGTTGATATTTTTAGAAATATATTATTTTATTTTTTAATTAATCTTTTTGCTTTTGCCATAAGTTTAGATTCAATAGATGAAAAATATTAAGATTTATAGTATTAAAAATTTTAAAAAAGGCCAAAAAATATATCATTGAACTTAAACAAAAAAATCCATTTTTTTAATTTGTATTGAAATTAACGGCGGATTTATAACCGCCACAAATAGCCCTAAATTAAAAAGTGTAAGAACATTGCTGCGGTTCGTAACCGCCAGCGAAAAATGACTTAAATCCTAATACTTGTATATCGCGGCGGTTTAAAACTGCTGCTAAATTAATTGCCACAAAATACTGATTTAGTGGCTTTTATAATAGCGGTTGCTGGAAACTGCCGCAAAACCTTATTCCCGCGCCAATAACTAAGACATTTTCCTTAGCGGCCGGCGTCGGCGTTTGATTTTGTGACAGTTTCATGAAAAAAACTGCCGCAATGTAGCGCCTCTCTTATAGGGGTGGCAGGAGTACCCAAACTTGCGGGCACCTAACCCGGCCCTGCCCGTTTCGGGAGAGTTTAAACCCAACCCGGAAGCGGAACGGGTTTGATCGGGGCGGGGCAGGGTCAGGGTCGGGGGTTAGGGTAAACCCTCCCCGGAGTGTATATAGGAGGAGACTTCTTCTTCTTCTTCTTCTTCTTCTTCTTCTTCTTCAGAGAACCATAGTCACCACAGTCTTCTTTTCCGCTGCCCAATCCTCTGCCTCCTTGTTGTTTCTGTAGCTCAGTACCGCAGTTTCCTGCCGTCACTGCTTAGCACCCGCCTGTCGTCACTTCTCAGACCCATA
>NC_029776.3:12843149-12844502 GCF_000817695.3 Arachis duranensis
AGATCTATGTTCTTCCTTTATTCTTCCGCAGATTCATCGTTTGGTCGCTGTCGTTGTGAGTTTACCCATCGCTATTGCATGTGAGCCCGTCATCGAAGCCCCATTTCTCTGTCTCTTTGAGTCTGTGACTGCCGGTAAGTTCTGTAATTTTTTATTTAATTTTGTTAATATATGTGCTGTACAATGAGTTTATAAGTGTTTGATTGAGAATTTTGTTGTAATTTTATTGATTTAAGAATTACTTTGTTGATTGTAATTTTTGTGTGTGTTTTATTGTAGTTTTTCATTTTTTATTTTGGTTATGTGTTCTAATTTTGTTAATAATTAAACCAAAAATAGCAAACAAGACTCTTGGAGCATGTAATGAAATTGTCCAAGCTAACATAGGCAACCAGCATAGATCAATGCTTCACTTGGTCAGGATTTCAGAAAGATATGTTCATTAACATTGTTGATATTATAATAGACTCTGTACATACTTGATTTATATGTGTTGACATTACAACATTGTTGACATTACATACAACCGTGAATTTATATGTGTTTGATTGAGAATTTTGTTAAAATTTGGCCATTTCTTGTTTTTAGGGGGTTATCATGGCAGTTGGAGCATCAAAGCCTCAATAGGCTGATGTAACTAGATTCTTCAAGGTGAAAAATAAGATGCTAGTGACTATAAGTGTATATATTTTCTTTCAAGTAGTTATGTTTATGCACTTATTAGAACACCATATGAAGCCAATCAAGCCATTGCCACGAAAAGATAAAATAAAAATAGAAAGAACAAATATTTCTTTGTTGGTGATCTGCATGACTCAGAATAACATCTTCAAATGTCTCTAATTGTAATTTTTTATTTTCCATTTTGATTGAGAATAAAGACTTTGTGATTTCAACTTTGTTTATATGTGTTAATTGCAGTTTTTTATTTTTTATTTTGATTGAGAATCAAAGACGTTGTAATTACAATTTTATTTATATGTGTTTGATTGCAGTTTTTTATTTTTTTGATTTTTTTTCATGACATTGGCATGTTGCAATTGGTTATATATGTTGATTGAGAATGAGACTATGATATCTATGCTTTAGATAAACAAAACAAGAAAATAATTAGTACTTTTATAGTTTATACTAGTATTTGTAATCTAATACTTACCTATGCTATCATGTTTCTTTGTAAAGTTTTCAAAGTGCCTCCAACCTTTAACAGAACTAAACTTAAATTAGGTGAAATATATTTATATCTACTAATTCATTTATGTTTGTATTTTAATTTATGTATAAATTTAAAATTTTTATCTTAATTTATACATGAGTATGTAAAACTTAAAATGTTATTTAACTTTTATAGGG
>NC_029776.3:12844538-12861613 GCF_000817695.3 Arachis duranensis
ATGTTAATTGATTAATTTAGTTTAATTTATTTATTAAATGTTTATTATGTTTTTTATTTCTTTAAATCAAATCTTATATTTTTTATTTTTAATTAATTTTGAATATGTTAGAGAACTTATTTTACTGGATATTTGTTAAAATAATATTAGATAAATTTTTTAAATGTTTGATTTTTAAAGTTAATTATTCTGAAATGTGAAATAATTGTTATTATTGTTTTTATCTTTTTATTTCATAATAAAAATATTTACAATTGAAATAGATTTGTTATTGAAATATTTTTATTTTTTAACAAAGGCCACACCTACTACTCCCTAGGCGAGTGAGCCACACTCTTGCACCACTGAACGTCAAAAGGGAGGCTAACTTTGGCAACACGATGTAGCTCAGGGACTTTGTCTTTGACAATTCCCTGATTACTGCATTCGTGGAGTATTGATGTCCGTAGATCTACACTTTCCACTTGACTTGGGGTGAGTGCACCATTACCCTACAATATGTTGCATACCACCTTAGGTTACAAATTCACAGAGAGCCAGTGGGTGGGTGCTAGCATGATTTTCATAGATGGTCCCAGCACCCGACCTGTGAGTGGATAGATGAGCCCCTTAGTGCCAGGCATCTTCATGCTCAACAGCAGAGAGTGCAAAGAAATGAGTCATTCTCTATCAAGATTACGTGGTTGAGGGACCGAGTACGGCATATTCCAACTACTATAGATGCAACCACCCTTCGACATTACAGTAGGTGTTACATCTTGTTGCTGATTGGGAATTGTCTGATGACAGAAAAATTAAACAATCAGGTCCATATCAAGTGGCTGCCCTTATTAGACTGTCTTGGAGATCCATTGTACTTGCCTGGACGTACCACTCTTTATGCTCTGTAGCATATCAATCTACCATAGACATTGCTTGATACACTCTGGTATCGTAGATCTACCATAGATTTCTTTAGTGGTGTCCACCAGAGAGATAGATTCTAATATTTTTGCTAGCCGTGAGGTAACTATTTTCATATGCGATTATTGTAGTTTTTATGTATGTTATTCAAAAGTTTGTTGCATAATTTGAGAGATTATTATTGTTGCATATGTCCATAGGTTGATAGGTTTGGCCCAGTAGAATAGGGACCAGTTTGACCATCAAGCCCTCTGAAGACCTGATCAATATCGATCGGTTCCTGACCACCACAAGATGGACAACTGCTGCAGCCTCTCGTAAGTACATCGCAGGATGGCTGAAATCGGTAAATAATGTGTACCCTTAAGAACTGCATTCATACACTCGGAGAGATTCGTTGTCATGTGCTTAAACATGTGACTGCTATCATAGTGGCATATTTCCTTGTTGAATCTACTGGCCCAGTCTGCCATCTTAAGTGATAAACCTTTCAAAGCATCCATATACCACTCATACCCAGTCTTGCTTGGACTATAGTCTGCCTTCATGAGATATCGCTTTCCCTTGGCAGATTAGAGACATAACATGAAGTTTGCAGCCATGTGCCTAACGCAAAAAGCATGGAACTCTCTAAGAGGCTTCCAACCACTATCATCGACTCTAAGTGAAGCCTTGATCACTTGGGATCTATCAAATATAATCAAAAGTCCTTCTTGTAGTGTCACATGTCGTCTTAAGTTGGTAAGGAAAAACGACCAGGACTCCAAAGTCTCAGACTCAATAATTGCCAATGCCACAGAAAGGATATTACTGTTACCGTCTTGTGCCACTCCAATTAGCAACACACCACCATATTTTCCATACAGGTGTCCAAAATACCTTATCAAATTGGATGCAGTTGCATACCACTAAGTGCCCATCATAGTATGGTACGGCTCTGAAATCAAATATTGTTCAAGACAACAAATATGCAATGTTTGGAGCAACCTCGGTACCTTATTATATGACTCCTCCCAGTTACCTTATTATAACTAAAATAATCATGATAAATAAGAATATACACCACAATTAAACTTGACCTCACCAATATTTGAGATTCTTTTAGAGGGCAACACGGAGACTTCAACGACATCCTACTGCAAATTGCCTGCAATGCACATGGTACTTTAATTAATCTGACTTACCAACTCGGTATTCAACACTTCTACGAATGCTGTAATTCTTTACACCTTGCATTACTGCCTCTCTATTTTTGGATATGTGACCAACTCTAAACTCCACACTATCGTCTATGTTGTAATCGTCCCCACCCATATTGAAAAATGGAGTTTTCTCATACATCACGTCCAGATCAAATGTATGATAGTGACTAGGTACAACTAATAAGATTTGTTATGGGGCCGGCAAAAGATATCAAATTGATGTATCGATCGGAGTCTCTGGTACAAACTTCTCCTTATCATCATCCTCAGAAGAATAACTATAATTACTATCGGCAACATACTCTTCATCGAACTCCTCACCATCCACGTCCATGTCTACTGCTGGACTAGCACAATGCAGTGGTGGTGGTGCAAGAGGTGGATCATCTTGGACAAAATTTAAGTGGCTAGATCCACCTACACCAGCATCACCAACCTCCACAGAAAGCTCCATCACTTGTTCCGCCATGATTCTCCCATGGATACCAGACATGAGGCGCACATGCTTATTGCCATGGAGCCTAAACAGACGAAATTGAAAGACTCCATTTTTCATTGGTACTAGCAACCTATACCCAACTCTTCCAACCTCTTTTATCTCACTAGCATTGATGTTATTTAATATTAGACTCTTTTGCTCAGATAAAGAATTTACTCTCCGAGTGTATAACAGAATAGAATTATCATACTCAAATATCACCACAGTGTCACTGTTTCTCATATGATATTTGGGATACACACTTACAACCACATATCCATTACCACTAGATATTTTTGCTTAATTTTTAGAAGAAAAATGGAGGAGAAGAAGTGAAATATTTGTAAAGAATGGTGTAGATCCTTTTATAGTTGCTCAAAATTTGTTGTACTGTATTTTATTTACAGTGAAAATGACATAACTTTTTGTTTATCTCATTTATAGATAGTGTAAATAAAATAAGTGTGTGTATATCTCATTTACACTGTACAGGGGATACGTGTTGACCATTCTCTCCCATGTATCACGTGTTAAAACATGACACATGCAATGACAAACGCGTCTTATCTCATTTACAGTATTGTTTCACTTGTCTTATACCGCACCTCTCTTAGGGGCTAGTTTGTACTTTTGGTACCCAACTACTAATAACTTCCATCTTTCTTATGGAATGATGGACCTGACCTTGATGGAAATTTCTGCTTTGATTGGCATTGCTCCCTATGGGGAGGATGCATGCTGGACCACTTCATCCCTGATGATTTATTCGACATCAACTTTGACTCGACCTTTATGTCAGGTTTTATTCTAAACAACATTGGTTCTGAGGGTGACCCTGTGACTGACAGTGAACATGTATCTTTCTTACTCTTGTGGATAAATGCTTTTATTTTTGTTCAAAATCAATACAAATCCAAAAAAGTAATTATTTGCCATTAGCTATCATGCTTCACTATAAAAAATATGTCAATCTCCTTTCTCTAATTCTGGATCAATTGTATGAAACACTTTCTTTAATAATTAGTGAGATTCAACGAGGTGAGTCTTCGATCAAACCCTTTGGTCCTCTCTGGGTTATAAACCCATGGTTGAAGGTTGTACTCGAAGCCCAATTCACTGCCTCCTCTTCTGATGTTCCAAAAGCTCAGCTTGATGGTTTCTGAATTTCTTTTCTTTCTTGGTCAAAACCAAAAAGCATGTCATCCATCTACGCTTTTTGTTACTTCATCAGTCTCCTTCTCAACATCGAGACTAATGATTACTCTTCTTTCTACCCAAATCCCTTTACCTGTCGAAAAAGTGTAGTGGAATATCTCCATTCTTTAACTAGCCACAAACCTGAAATCAAGAGACTGTCAATGAACTACGGTCAAAAATCTTAATTCCCCAAATTCTTCATGTGGATCTCCTTCATGAGTCGACCATGGCTCTAAAAAAGAAATTGGTCACCTATTCCCCCACAATATGTGTCAAGGCAGTTTGGTCTTGCACAAGGATTGCCTTTTGCTCCTTCTCTCGACCCTGGAGCACAAATGATCCATTATGAGGTGTCAAGTTTGGAGGAATTTGATCAAATTTTGGACTTTAATTATCACATGGTGACTTCTCAATATCAAACATATGATATTAAGTTTTTCTTTCTCTCAACACCTGTCTTCCCAAGTGGTGGTCGACCTATTACAATTCTTATTATACATCATCTGAACAAGCAGTCTCTAATTTGGTTCATCCTACCGCACAGACTGCTGCTGCATCGAAGAATACTAAAGATGAGCATATCAAAGAAATTCTTAAGTTCAAAAAATATTATAAGGTAAAATGGAATTTCAGGAAGGTAAAGTATGTTTTCAATAAGGCCTTAAGGTATAGGAAAAGAAGAAGGAAACATACTTTTGTAGATAGAAATTTTGAACAACTAATAGACAAAATGAAACACAAAACTTGACTTATTAAGGAAAATAACTAGGAAAAATAAAATAACTAAGGGGACACCAAACTTAATTTCAGAAATTAAGAGAAAATTTTAAATAACTTAAGACTTAATTTTTGAACATTAAAGAATAAGAATAAATAAAAAATAAAAATTAAGAACGTCTAATCTAAGCAATCAAATAACGGGTAGTTGTCAATCACAGTCAATCCCCGGCAACAGTGCCAAAAACTTGGTGTGAAATTCAAAGTCCACAAACTATCCGCAAGTGCATCGGATCGTACCAAGTAATACGTCAGGTGAATGAGGGTCGATCCCACGAGGATTGATGGACTAAGCAACAATAGTCGAATGATTCACTTAATCAGACAAGTAGAAAATGGTGTTTTGGGATTCAAAGTGCATTAAACAATAATTCAAGAGTTCAGAAAGCAAACAGTAGATTCGGTGTAAGAAGTATGTGAGAGAACAATTAAGGTTTCAGATATGTTTATTTTTTTGAATTTATATTTCTTACCAACTATTTTAATCATGCAAGATTCATTCATGGCAAACTATAATTGACTAAATTCTAATTCCTTAGTGATTTAGTCTCCTCTAACCTAATCAACCGCCAATTCCTTGGTCACTTAATATAGATTAAAGGGTTAGGTTCAATTCTAGTTTATTAGCCACAAAAATCCTAATTACCCAAATATAAGAAGATTATATGTCACGTATCCCGTTAAGTCCAAGAAATTAGTGGTTTAGGAGGATTTTACTTTCAAGTTAATATTCAAGTGAGATAACTTTTCCAAGAATTTATATAAAATAAGAGTTATTTTCTAATACACTCATATTCATAAGATGAAGAACGAAAGTAATCCTTGACATTAAATCAATACATTAATTAGAATAGAGTGGCAATAGTATCAATCCATAGAATAAACAGAACTCCAAACCTTAACCAACGAGATTTAGTTGCTCATGACTCAAAGAAAAGTTAGGGTTCAAAAATGTGTGAAAATTAGAATGAGGTAAAAGAGAAGAGAGTTCGAAGGGCTAAATCTTTACCTTTTTATATCTAACCTAATTTTGATTTGAAAATAAAACAGAATAATAAATTCTAGGCCTAAAAGATTGTGTTTGTAAATAAAAATAACTAAAACAAAATAAAATATAATAATTAGAACCCAAATCTAACTAATGAAGCCCCTTTAGTTGAAGTTGGATCTGTGTCATTGGCGTTAAATGCTAGAATCGGCGTTTAGCGCCTTAGGTGACAGAAAACTTCCTAACGTTGCTGTCTTCCTGGTGCCAAATGCCAGGTTTGGCGTTTAGCACCTGACGAGGCAGAAGCTTATTACGAATCACGAAGCACCTGGCGCTAAACGCTTAGGTCTGCATTTAGCGCCAGCTTGACAGAATGGTCACACACATTCCAAAGCTCTTGGGCGCTAAACGCTAGATGTGGCATTTAGCGCTAGCTTAGCAGATTCAAAATTCTTCTCTTTTTTTGCATTCGAACTCTGCCAAACCGACCCAAACTTTACCTGAAATAATAAAACACTAAAGCGACTTAAAGTAGCATCCAAATAGGCTTCAAACACTAAAATATGAATCAAACTCAATAAATTCATATCTAAAATAATAACAAAATAAAGAAAAGATGCTCATGCATCACATACGTGGCTGTTCGAATGTCCAGCTTTCAACAACTGTTTGACCTCCTCTTTGATTTTTTTTCCATGATTTTAAGCTCAAAACATCTTGGAACTTGCTTGATTAGTCGAACATTCTAAAGGATGGGAAGCTTATGCTCGACAAGCAATCTATCCAACCAAGACATCTCCTTATATTGCCAAGTAAAACAATCTTAGTGTTCCTTCAATACCTTTATTGACTCCCTTTTGAAATCAGGGTCTAGGCATTTACTTACATAGGTAATTCAACCTTCTCCACCAATCTCGACTTCATCGAGATGATCTTGTACTTCAATTTTTTTTTATTGTGCAAATATTTTAAAAATAAATCGAACTTCTCAAACCTTATAGGGTAGAGATCATATATACAATCTAGTGTACGTTCACATGTGCACTCTTTCTTCTTAGCCATATAGGTTGAGAGTCGAGCCCAATGACTTGATATATCTATTAAGTGAATTTTGTGGTCAAGTTATCCTTGGCCTTAGGGACCAACTTCATGCCATGAGCCCCTATATAACAACCTTTGATGAGAGTAGGGTCAAAGTTGCTCATACCAATATCTAGTGGTCGAATACTAGTTTGATACTCTTTGAAGCTGACGTTCATCTGTTCAACATAGCAAGGACTGTCATCAGCTTCGATCTCTTCGATCATTCCATCCTCATCCCAAAGCACCAATTTTCGATGCAGGGTCAAGGGTATTACCCTACTCCATCGATCGAATCTCTTCCCAATAGCATGTAAAAGTCGCTTTTGTAGGTATTACTATAAACATTGTTGATTATCGTTCGACACTTCCTATCTTGACCCTGAATGGGATCAATCCTAAGGCATTCCTAAGGCTGTTGATGACTTACTATTGAATCTAATGACAGCCAAATTTGTTTTTATCAGATCTTCGACTGTCTTTTGGAACAAAGGTAGCATACTTTGAGGAGGTAAATTAATTGCTGCTCTTCTATCAACCAGGATACGATTGATCATAACTCCTTCAACCTTAGCTTTAATATGGAAGGGTCAAAGATGACCTTTGGTGATTTCATTAGGTTTCTTGAACAATCCTTCTTTAATCAATCCATTCTCGACAAACATGCATTCGTCTCTTGGAATGACATCATTATAATCTCCCTCGAAACAATTCTAAAGCTCTCTAGGGTTACCATAGAAGTCGATAGGGAGAATAGACATCGTGGCCACGTATCCAAAAACCAGTTTCTCCAAACATTACATCTAGGTCATCCTTGACTCTAGAGTCAAATGTTTATGTTAATGCTTCCTCCTTTTCTTTCCCTTTGAGAATCGGCTTGGTTAACTAGGTTTCTTTCGACTCATCTTTTGACTCTTGGCTCTTAATCCTCGAAGATGCTTTATCCTCCTTATGTTCTTGCTTTTGACGCAACTTGCCCTCTTTGCTCAACTCTAGATATGGACCCTTTGTGTCGACATAAGAACCTTATGACTGAGCGAAAGTTTTTAGAATGAAGGGAGATCTATCCTAGAAGTTGCATCGAGATCATACTCGACCACTCCCTCTTCTGCATGCCGCTCATCGAGAAGCACCTTTCTTTTGGTTTTCAGTCCAATTTTCAAATCCTACTCTAGGAACGTTGAAATTATAATTCCTCGAGTAGTTTTAAGCATTCTTTTGTATCCATTTATTATTTGACATGTTAGAGGGAGGAACTCTAGCTCAATTTGATATTCCTTAAGGTTTCTGATCGACTATGACAATAGTGCGCATCTGTTATTTGACAAGCACACTAGAAGAGTCTCGACTTTTACCTCCCTACTTTAATTGGGTTTGCCTTAATTCTTCTTGGTAAACCTGCTTTCTACTCTTTTTATAAGAGTCGAAAGTCTTAGTAGCTGATGTGTCGAATAGAGCACTGCATCGAGGGCATATGGCAACATTCCCTGCTTCTTCCCTTTGCCTTAGCAAAAAATTCAACAAAGTCTTATCTTGCTTTTGGATAGATCAGTTTTTTTTGTTTTGAACATATCGAGTTCGAACTGATAATCTTTTTCCATGGGCTCAATAGAGGCTATGTTGATAGAGAAAGTTATTTCCTCTATTTCAGCAAAATTTGACGTGACCTGAAAAGGATCAGAGTCTACTTTCATTTCAGGCTTCTCTGAAAACTTTAGTTGACCTAATAGCCTTTTGTAATAAGTCCCTGAAACATACACAATTATTAGTATAATGCCAAAATGTTTGATGGAATTTATAAAACTTTTTATTTCTAATTTCAAAAACATATGACATTTTCTTCCCTTAAGGGAATACAAGCTATTTATCTTTTAATAACATGTCGAATATTTGTTTAGATTTTGTCAAATCAAAAGAATAGTTTCTTCCTCCCGATAAATGAGTTTCGCCTTTTGCTGGATTAAGATATCGACACACATGTGGAGGTCCAACTTTTTATTCTGCAGCAAAGGTAGATTCATTGTAGGACTCTTCCTCACTCATACAGTCGTCATAATTTACTTTCTTGTTAAAGAAATGTTTTCTTTTATTTGACTCTAGTTTCTCTTTTTATTTATTTAGTTTTTCAATTTGTTGTACTTAGCTAACTGAGCCAAATCCAAAAGTTGCTGGTTTACTAACTTCTTTTGAATATTCAAATTGAGACCATTTATGGCCATCTTGACTACTTCAGGTTCAGAAATAGCAGTAAAACACTTGTTTCTCATATTCTTGAATCGTATTAAGTAGTCATCGATTGACTCTGCTTTTTCTCTCTTCACTATGAACAAATCGAACAATGTTACTTTCATTTCACCTCTAAAGAACTAATCATAAAAATTTCTTTTTAACTGAGCCCAACTATGTATCGAATTGGGTTGCAAGTTTGAAAACCAAGTAAAGGTGTTCTTTGTGAGAGAAGGAGAAAAGTATCTCATTTTCAAATATTCATTACCAGCTATTTCTCCAATTTCGACCATGTACCAAGCCACATGCTCGACAGTCGATTTTCCAATATCAGCTAAAAATTTAGTGAGCGACTTTGGAGTTTTAATTCCTCTAGGGAGTTCACCTTGTAAAACATAATCGAAAAAATGAGATATAAAGTAAAATTGATTTGTCACCGCTATATTTAACCCTGCTCTATTTTAAATTTATTCGACAGCTGGGTTATGCTTTGACTATAGGCTTGAGCAGCATTATTTGCTCTAGCCTCATTCAATACCATATTTGGGTCATCTCCCCTATTTAGCATTATAGGTGGATTATTGACATTCATCTCACCTATGGGTGGTACAAAAGGTCAATTAATTGCTCCTACAATGTCATCGACTCGTCGAGCAACTTGCTCTATTATAGCATTATTATTTTTTATAATAGGATTCAACACTGTAGCCATCTGGTGAGTAAGTATATTGACCTATAAAGTACGGACACTTCGCTGAGTTACCGCGTCCGCGTGTCAGACACATTTCGGACACGACACTCAACGACATTCGTCCGACACACGTGTCTGCTGTGTCCAACTGTGTCTTAATAAAAAATAAAAATTTTTTCTCCGAACACGGCTAGACACACCAAAATACCATCACGTGTCAGCGTGTCTAGTCTTATTCTTAATATATATTCTTAAAGATTAATAAAATACCAAAATATCATTACAATTTATCTAAAAAATAATTTATATTTTATATGGAAGCGTGTCCCCGTGTCATGTAAGATTTTAAAATTCGCGTGTCGGCGTGTTCCATGTCGTGTCGTATCCTATGTCCGTGCATCATAGATATTGACTAAATCATGATCACTATTCTCAATTTGCTGTTTGAATATGACTAAGAATTTGACTGTGTTAGGAGACGATGTTCCAACAGAAATTTGTCTCGACATTTTTGGAAAAATAAAGGTATATGTTTCACCTACCGGCAACCTTGTCATCCCTATGCCTTGTGTCGAAAAGACATTTGGTATTGTTGAGATAGGTTGTGACATAGAAACTGACCCTAAATATGGATGGTTATTCATCAAATATTGACAGCATTGTAATTCACCATATTAGGGTTATAATTAGTTGGTATACCCACTAAGGGGGTAACCTTGTAGTGGTTGTACTCCTATATATCCCATATTGAAATTTTCTAATGGTGGAGAATAATTTGGAGACAACTCATATGGGGTCATGTAGTGGGCACAGTTAATGGGATTTCTTTGTGATAACAGGGTTGATTCTTTTACTTAAAGTGCCTGCTGATGGGACAACCTCTGTCTCGGAGCCTCTCAAATTTGAGACTCGATCATATATTATTAATTTGCCACAGCATAATCGCATACACAACTCGATACATTAGCTTAACCCAGGGTCCCACCAGGCGTGCCAATTTATTTCACTTGATTTTTGGTAACCTAGACAGAGTGTCGAATCAAGCTTGTATCAAGATCTTAGTTCGAGGAGTAAATACGACTCCTCTAAAAAAGAGTGAGCTCGACCCAGGAATTATTTACCATAGGTATCGAAACTGTATATGTCAAAATATTTGTGATAAATTACAAAACAAAAAAATAAATAAAGGAAAGTAAAAACTTGGAAATAAAATGCTCGAAAGAAAAGAATCAAAATAAACAACGTAAAACAGAATAACAAGAAGGAAAAGAAATGAAATAAATAAGAACTGTAACTAAAATAACAAGTAAATTAAAGTTTAAAATAAATGAACGAAATAAATTAAAATATCTGGAAAGGAATAAAAAACAATAAAATGAAATAAAAGAGAGTTAAAATAATGAAAATAAAATGAATAAAAGAAAATTGACTCCAGATACTCACATGCACTTGCACTCCATAGATTTCTTTGGCATTAGCGTGATTTTGGATTTTGTAGAGTTTTGTGTGATGTTGTAGTGTTCAAATTGAAGTCTCCTTTTTTTACTTATGCCTTTCTTTTATTTATAACCGCAATAATAGATTTGTAAAGTGTTTTTCTCTTTCTACGATCTAACTTCCTCCTATTTCTCATGCCACGACACTTCTTTGACCATGCATGAAAAATCTTGACTCCAAAATTTAGCATCCCACGTCTTCTCTTACCTTGGTCTTCAAGCTCCATGTTCCATAAAGTACTTTTGGATAAAGCCTTTATGTAATTATCTCATTTCGATTTTTAGAAGTCATCGACTCAACTCCCTCTATGATAAGTTGAACCCTTGTACTAACGCTCTTATTGAACAAGTCATGTTGTGATACTTCGACCTACATTTTCGTGGAATAATCCACATGCTATGACATTTCAATTTACATATTATTGACTCACCTTTAGATCAAACGATCATGGTTGAGCTATTTGTACTGTCGAATTTTTGTGCTAATAAATATAAACGAGATATACACATTTATTTCATTTACACTGTAAACAAGATAAGTAATATAATGCAAATCGATAAAAATATTCCAAATTATCTATAACCATATTTATTTTTAAAAGAATATTGAATATTCACCTTCTAAAAATATAACATATTATTTATTTATTTTTTTATCCAGCTGATTTTTTAAAAATTCTCTTGAAGTTTCGTGTTAACAAAATACAACAAAAATAAAAAAAATAGATTTTAAAAATGTTTAAAATAAATATTAAATGTCCCTTAACTCCCTTAAACTGGGTGACAGTTGTTGCATTGGGTACGATTTTTTACTGAAGAGTGTTAGAGGTCAACAATTTTATAATTTATAACTATTAATTAATTATCACTAATATTTTTAATAATGTAAGATTATATTCAATAATAAAAAATTATTCATTTTTTTTACTGATTAAGTGCCGACTAAATTAATAAAAATATTAATCTCCAAGACTTTCTCTTATGGCTTCGTACGCACTTGCACACTTGACATTTCTGTTAATAAATTCTAACTTAACATTACTGTTACTCATGATAGTTTACTAGTTAATTAATGGAACCCATTTGTCTATTCGTCAGTGCTAACCAGAGAAAAACAAAACACGGACAAGGGTTTCTTTTGAAAAAAATAAAATAAAATAAAAAATTAACAATAATACCTTGATTAACTATACTGCAAACAGTAAAATATAAATAACTAATAAGAATTTTCATTACAATTATGATTTTATAATAATATTGTTATAGACTGAGTTATTAAACAGATAATGCCGCCACTATAAAAAGTTAGATTCTGTTGTTGGATTGGTGGGAACACTCATATACTTTAGAAATTTACTGTAACTCATCTTTGTCAAAGAATTTATTAGTTCATTGTTGTTTTTAGAACTGAATTTATCTTTTCTATGTGATTTAATTTGTTTATGTATTCATTTAAAATATATATATATTGTTGAGATTAAACACTTATTTAATTTAGAGTTTCTTATTTCGCGAATTTATGTTACTGAAATTGAAAACTTTGATATTTATCCCTTTTTTTTTGTTCAATTGCTTTAATTTCTTTTTGTCTTTATCAGTTGAAAGAAAATGGTACGGTGATTCGTAAATGCTCAGTGTACTTGTTAATTGTTTGTGTTTTCTTATAATTTCAGATTTAAGATTTTTTTTGTTAGAATGAAAATAAAAATAAATATTATAAGTAATGCTATATGATAGAGAATATAAATTATAATTGATAGATAATATATAATTCCGCCTATGTTACATTTGCGGTACATAGCTGGTCTCAAGTCCGAATAAAGGAGGAAGGTTGTGTTAGGTCTTCGGCAACCAACATAAAAATATAGCCGAACCCCCATGACATGAATCAAAGACATTATTGCGCTAAAGCTAGATCGTTGTCCGGAAGCAACGCGCCGTATGGCTCGAGTACGGTGTCAAAGCAAGAGCCGCTGCATCAGTGCCCGGATGTAATGTTAAATGAGCAAGGGTTCTCGTGTTTTCGTGAACGGACGATGGTAAATAAGCTAGTTCACAAAGTAAAAGGTAAAGGTCAAAGCGACAGAAGATTGAGATTTGGGACATAGAACATAGGCACTCTAACAGGAAAGTCCATGGAGGTGGTGGACACCATGACAGGGAGGAAGATTAACATTATGTGCCTACAAGAAACGAAATGGGTTGGTGCAAAGGCTAGGGAGTTGGATACTTCTGGTTTCAAACTTTGGTATACAGGAAAGGTGAAGAATAGGAATGGGGTTGGAATAATTGTGGATAAGCAGTGAAAGAAGGACGTAGTGGATGTCAAGAGGGTGGGAGATCGGATCATCTCTATCAAACTTGTGGTGGAGGGAGGTGCTTTCCATGTGATTAGCGCCTATGCACCGCAAGTGGGTTCGGACGAACAACACAAGATAAGATTTTGGGAGGATCTAGAGAGTTTGGTTTAAGGCATACCTTTGGGAGATAAGATTTTCTTAGGAGGAGATTTAAATGGCCATGTTAGGAGAGAAGTGACTGGGTATGGGAGTATTCACGGAGGCCATGGTTTCGAAGTGATCAATATTGAGGGTAAAACTATTTTGGACTTTTCCTCAACCTTTGATCTTCTCATCGCAAATACATGTTTTAAAAAGAGAGACGAACATCTTATAACCTATAAGAGTGGCATGACAAGCTCTCAAATCGACTTCTTCTTGTTGAGGAGAGCCGACCGGAAATTTTGTATTAACTGTAAAATTATTTCAGGAGAGAGTTTGACAACACAACATAAGGTGCTCGTCATGGATTTTCACGTTGAGCAAAAGTTGAGAAAAAGACATCATACGAAGAACCCAAGGATGAGGTGGTGGCGGATGAAAGGTGAGGAACAAAGAAGCTTCCTAAGAAGGGTAGGAGAAGAGACAAAGTGGGATGGGAATGAAAGCGTGGAAGAGATGTGGAGGAAGATGGCAGAAGTTATTAGAAGAACAGCAAAAGAAAGTTTTGGTGAATCTAAAGGAATAGGACCAAGAGACAAGGAGTTCTGGTGGTGGAATGCAAGTATACAAGAAAAGATAAAGATAAAAAAGGAATGCTTTAAAGAGTGATCTTTATGCCGCAATGCAGATAACTGGAAAAAATATAAGGCGGCTAAGAAAGAGACAAAAGTGGCTGTAAGTGAAGCAAAACAAGAGCATATGAGGGTCTCTACCAGTCTTTAGGCACGAAAGAAGGAGAAAAAGGTATATATAGAATCGTAAAGAGCCGGGAAAGAAGAACGAGAGATTTGGATCAGGTTAAGTGCATAAAGGATAAAGATGGAGAGGTGTTGGCTCAAGAGGAGAAGATTAATGAAAGGTGGTAGAGCTACCTCTACGAGTTATTTAATGAGGGACAGAAGACTCTTCCGAACCTTGGTCAATTATGCACAAGGGAAGAAGATCAAAACTTTGACTACTATCGAAGGATTCGAGACTTCGAGGTAAAAGAGGCTCTAAAGCAGATAAAAAATGGCAGGGCAGTAGGACCTGATAATATTCCGATTGAGGTTTGGAAGGGTCTTGGAGAAAAAGGCATCAACTGGTTAACCAAGTTTTTTAATGAGATTTTAAGGTCAAAGAAGATGCCTGATGAGTGGAGAAAGAGCACATTGATACCTATCTACAAGAATAAGAGGGATATACAAAGTTGCGAAAACTATAGAGGGATTAAACTTATGAGTCATACTATGAAGTTATGGGAAATGGTGATAGAACGGAGGTTGAGAAAAGAGACACAAGTAACAGAGAACCAATTTGGATTTATGCCAGGAAGATCTACCACTGAAGTGATATACCTATTAAGAAGGATGATGGAGAGGTATCGTAGTAATAAAAGGGATCTACATATGGTGTTTATTGATTTGGAAAAAGCGTAAGATAGGGTACCAAGAGAGGTTTTATGGAAGGTTTTAGAAAATAGGAGAGTAAGGATCGCATATATTCGGGCAATTAAAGACATGTATGATGGGGCCACAACTAGTGTGAAGACTCAAGGTGGTGTGACGGAGGAATTCTCTATTGGTATCAGATTACACCAGGGATCATCCTTAAGTCCATACCTTTTCACATTAGTCTTGGAAGTACTCACAGAGCACATCCAAGAGCCTGTGTCATGGTGTATGCTTTTTTCCGATGATATCATCCTTATGGGAGAGTCAAGGGAAGACCTAAATAAGAAGTTGGAGTTATGGAGAGAAGCTTTAGAAGTGTATGGTTTGGCATAAGCCGTAGCAAGACGGAATATATGGAATGTAAGTTCAGTCTGAGAAGAGAAAACCCCAATATAGAGGTGAAGATTGGAGAAAACATCCTAGAAAAAGTTAAAAGTTTTAAGTATCTTACGTGCATCATACAGGATAATGGAGAGATTGAACAGGATGTAAATTATAGGATCCAAGCATGTTGGTCAAAATGGCGGAGTGCATCTGGTTTTATATGCGACAAAAAAGTGCCTTTAAAACTTAAAGGTAAATTCTATAACATCGCTATAAGACCGGCTATGCTGTATGGTACGGAGTGTTGGGCGGCTAAAGGGGAGCACAAACATAAGCTGAGTATGGCAGAGATGAAGATGTTGAGATAGATGAGTGGTCATACGCGATTGGATAAAATAAGGAATGAAGATATAAGGGAGAGAATTGGAGTAGCACCCATTGTGGAAAAGATGGTTAAATCGCGTCTCAGGTGGTTTGGACATGTGAGAAGAAGACCGATAGAACATCCAGTCAGGAGGGTGGATGAGATGGAAGATGGATAAAGGGCGAAAGGCAGAGGAAGACCTAAGAAGACCATCCATGAGGTGGTCAAACGAGATCTACATGTAAACGATCTCTCTGTAGACATGATATATGACAGAGCACAATGGCGTTGTTTGATTCATGTAGCCGACCCCATTTAGTGGGATAAGGTTTTGTTGTTGTTGTTGATATATATATATATATATTAAACCTACTCATAAATAAATAGATTTGGTTATTAATAAATTGAACTTAATTTTTATAAGTTAAACTTAAATTTGAGTTTTTTTTTTATTTAAGAAAAATTTTGATTATAAACACTTAGAATTTATAGCAGCATAATATATCATTAAAAGTGTTTAAGTAGAACGAGTTCAATTGTTTTGATAACTGATTATTTAATTAAATATATATATGTAATAATTATTTTAGTAACTCATTTTTAATATTTATTGAATAACATTTTTAAAGTTTAACAATTAAATCTCCGATACTTGTTCAAATAAATAAACTACTCACTCACCAATGAGTAATAGCTCAAATAGCATAATCTTTCCATACTCAATTAAAAGGTTGCGGATTCGAATCTCTTATCTTTGATAAAAAAAAATAAACTACTCACTTGACTTAAAATATCACGGTATATATTTTGTCACGTAATACACAACAATCAGTTTTCGCATTTTAATTTTTACCAAAACAAAGAAAAATAATTAAATTTGTTTCAAATATTTTTACTTTTATTTATGGCTATATATAATAATTTTATAGAGCAAAATCACAAGTAAAGAATAATAGTTTCAAAACATTCTAATAAACAATATCAATAATAATTAGTTACTACTACTACTACTACTACTACTAATAATAATAATAATAATAATAATAATAATAATAATAATAATACATAGTGAAATTAAATCTTTAAATTAATACTATGAGCATGAAATGCAAGACTGATAGATTGAATTGACGTCATTTTCTACCATTCTATGATGTTCAATTATGTTTCTTCCTCAGCAATAATATAGTAGAATTTCTTTTTCAACTGTCACTTGTTTATCTACCATTATCTATCTATATATTTATCCTTTTTTATCATTAATTTTCAACAAATGCTCTGCCTTAAAATTTAAGAAAACACCGAAAACTGCTCCACCATAAGGGAGAAAGTGCTCTTTAATCTTTTTCATTCTTCATTGTTGTTTTTGTTTTTTTTTTTTTTAATTTGACACAAACTCATGTATAATTGTCTAT
>NC_029776.3:12875231-12878721 GCF_000817695.3 Arachis duranensis
TCATGCCTTATGTTTGCATGTTTTGTTTTGTGAGCGGATAGGTTGGCCTGTAGATTCTAGCTTCGTATCTCTCCTCTTTAGGGGCCGTGATTTTTGATTTTTCTTTTTTCCTTTTTTCCTTTTGTAGGTTTCTGCCACTTTTCTTTATATATAAAAAATGATTTCCGTAGACGTTCTTTCTCAGTGGGTTGATGTTACAGTCCTTGGGGAGGAACCGTTGGTCGACGCTGAGTTCATCACTCATCTTTGTACTCATCACAGGCTCTGTACTTCGGAGGAGGACGAGCCAAAATATGAACTGATTATCCCGGGTCCGGAAGACCGGGTTTGTTTTGGGAGAGAAAATGAGGCGGTCCCTCATTTTTTCTTCATGTATGAATGCATGATCACCCGCTTGGGTGTTTTTCTTCCTTTCTCAGATTTCGAGATATCTGTTTTGCACCACTGTAGAGTTGCCCCTACTCAACTTCACCCTAATTCTTGGGGTTTTTTGAAGATCTATCAGTTTATCAACCACGCTCTGGACTTCCCGACCTCTTTGAGGATTTTCTTTTTTCTTTTTCATATGACTAAGCCCTTCAGTGGGCTAAACAACAAACAGCAATGGGTATCCTTCCGAGCCATACAAGGTCGGAGGATTTTTACCCTTTTCGACGAATCTTTTCATGACTTCAAAAACTTCTTTTTCAAAGTTCAAGCCGTAGAGGGTCACCACCCCTTCTTCCTTGATGAGCACTCTTCCCCTCGCTTCCCTCTTTATTGGCTGGCGGCCTCCCCTTGCGAAAAGTATGGTCTAGATGACCTAGACGAGGTGGAGGCGGCCATTGTGGGGTTTTTCCGAGAAGCGTGGGGGAGGACCCAGTACTTGGATACCAGGAAAATCCTCCACCCCATACTTGGATACGAGGAAAATCCTCCAGGGGACGCCGACTTTTGTTCAATCTTGCATAGGTAGTGCATGAATTTCTTATTTCCGAGTTGTTTCTGCCGACTTGTATTTTACCGACTTGTAACTTGGTTGTTTCTTTTGTAGATATGGCAAAGAAGAATGCTCAAGAGTCCTACCAGAGGGTCCAGGAGGCCAAAGCGAAGTCCCGGGCTAGGTCCGGTGGTGCCAAGGCAATCACCTCTCCTCCTCCTCCTCCTCCTCCTCCTAGGACTGTGGGTACTCCCTCTCAACCTATTATTATTTCCTCCTCAAGTTTGTCTCGACCACTCCCTTCTGCCCAACTTCTCTCCGAGCCAGAGAAGAAGAAGCGCAAGACTTCAGAGTCTGGCCCTTCTTGGGATGGTGGGGTTAAGGCGGATGCTCTCGCATTCGTCCGAAAGAATATCTATCCTTTTATAAATATGGATGATGTTTCTGTTCGGAACCACCTCACCGCTCTGGCCGAGGAGAGTTTTAGGGCGGCGGGAGTTTATGGCAAACTTTTGGACATCTTTGAGAAAACTCCCCTCAGCTCTTTGGGGGCAACCTCAAAGGTTGAGGAGCTGGAGGGGAGGCTTCTTGTTTTTCAAAAACATGAGAGGGAGTTGAAGGAAGAGAGGGATAAGTTGAGGGAGGAGAGAGACAGCCTCCGGGAGAAGGAGAGCCAGCTGCAGGCCCAACTTACCATGGAGGCGAATTTGAGGAAGACAGCCCAGGAGAGTTACCAAAGTCTATTTCGGGATATTGTGGCTGTGAGGAAGGATTTGCTGAACTCTCGGAATGCTTATGCCGAGTTGGAGGACTCTATCGCTGAAGGCGCTGAGGAGTCTTGGAGAATTTTCTTAGAGCAAGTCAGAGTTATCGCTCCCGACTTGGATCTTTCTCCTCTTCATCCTGACAAGGTAGTTATTGATGGCGCCATCGTTGATCCGCCTGTCCCCGAGGTTGTTTCCGAGTCAGACTTGAAGACTCGGGGGCAGAGGGTCATTGAGTCTCCTCCTTGTTCTCGAGATGCTCCGAGTTCTTCAGCTGTTCATCCGACTTCCTCTTCGGCTCCTTCTCCTGGTCCTGGTGGCGCTCCTCCCGAGTCTGGCGGTGGTGATTCCTCTACTCCTCTGAAAAGATGACTTTTATATATTTCTTTGTGGCTATATGGGGGCCCGGCCTGTGGGTCCCCTCTTTTTTAAACTTATTTATCTGTCGGTGGTTGTGAGAACAATTTCTTTTGGCCTTTTAAGGCCGTAAACAAAATGTTTCTGGCGATTGCCCTTTTTGAAAAAGGGTGTAGAAAAATAAATGCCCTTTTTTGGATAAGGGTTCTAAGTTACCTTGTGCGTGCATGCTTTTCTGATTTCGATATGTTTGATCTTTCCCGGGAAAACCTTTTTGTTGGCTTGCATTGCTTTCTCGAGCCTTTTTCGTTTAAGGGCTTTTATGCAGCCTTTAAACTTTTTCTAGGTTTTTCAATCTCTTTCTGTTATCCTTTATACTCAACTTTGCTTTAGTGAGTTTTTATGACTTAGGTTATTTTTGTGATGCGTTTTTCATCTACTCGGAGTGTTTTCGAGTTTGTCTACTCGGGTCCTTGTCTCGACTTACGAGTCGGACTGTTCCCGAGTTTGTTACGATCAACTCATACAACCTCTTTACACCGACTTGTGCCTCGTCGTTTCATCCTGACGACCATATTAGGTCGGTTCATGGGATTTTCACGTTTTGTCGAGCTTAAGTCGGCGCGTTTCGTAGAAAAACTTAGAAAAAATAAAGGAGGATATTAAGAGAGATATTGTAAATAAAAAGATCTTTATTAATTGGGAAGGTACCTTTTTGCTACTAAGGGTTTTGATAGCCTATTTCCCTTAGCCTCTACTGTGATGCCTCGTTAAAAACCCTTCTCCAGAAAAAACCCTTTTTGGGAAAAAATCATGAAGTTGGGAAAAGAGTACATCAGGGAGTAGAGTTCGCTTTTAACTATAGTACCTTTTCATATTACAAGCATGCCACGACCTTGGTAGTTCAGAGCCGTTCAAGTCGGTTACTTTATAATAACCTTTTCCTAACACTTCCTTGATTTTGTATGGCCCTTTCCAATTCGCGGCGAGCTTTCCTTCTCCTGATTTGTTGACTCCAATGTCGTTTCTGATGAGAACCAAGTCATCTAAGGCAAATGTTCTTCGAATGACTTTCTTGTTGTATCTAGTAGTCATCCTTTGCTTTAATGCCGCTTCTCTTATCTGGGCATCTTCTCGGACTTCGGGGAGCAAGTCGAGCTCCTCTTTGTGTCCCTGTATATTCCCGACCTCGTCATGGAGAATTACCCTTGGGCTTTGCTCATTGATTTCTATTGGAATCATGGCTTCTACGCCGTAGACTAGTCGGAAGGGTGTTTCCCCTGTGGCGGATTGGGGGGTTGTCCTATAAGCCCATAGCACTTGAGGGAGCTCTTCAGCCCAAGCCCCCTTTGCTTCCTGTAATCTCTTCTTTAATCCTGCCAGTATGACTTTATTAGCTGCCTCGGCTTGCCCATTGGCTTGTGGGTGTTCCACCGAGGTGAATTGATGC
>NC_029776.3:12878825-12880774 GCF_000817695.3 Arachis duranensis
AATTCCATACCTTGTGATGATGTTTTTGTAGAGGAACCTGCGACTTCTTTGAGCGGTGATAGTGGCTAATGGTTCTGCTTCTATCCACTTTGTGAAGTAATCTATTCCCACGATCAAGTACCTGACTTGTCCTGGTGCTTTGGGGAAAAGGACCTAACAAATCCATTCCCCATTTTGCAAAAGGCCAGGGGGAAGTGATACTGATGAGCTCTTCTGGTGGAGCTACGTGGAAATTTGCATGCATCTGGCATGGTTGGCATTTTTTCACAAAGTCTGTGGCATCTCTCTGCAAGGTCGGCCAATAGAATCCTGCTCGGATTACTTTCCTGGCCAACGACCTTGCTCCGAGATGGTTTCCGCAGATCCCACTATGTACTTCCTCCAACACCTCGGTGGTTCTCGAGGTCGGTACGCACTTTAGTAATGGCGTTGATATCCCTCTTCTGTAAAGGACATTTCTCACCAAAGTATAATGTTGTGCTTCCCTTCGGATTTTTTTAGCTTCTTTCTCCTCCTTGGGGAGGATGTCGAATTTCAGGTATTCGACCAAGGGATTCATCCATCCGAGGTTTAAACCGACTACCTCAAGTACCTCTTGTTCATCTTCTGTTTTTGATACCGAGGGCTCTTGGAGGGTTTCTTGAATCAGGCTTCTGTTGTTTCCTCCGGGTTTGGTACTTGCTAACTTGGACAGGGCATCAGCTCTGCTATTTAGATCCGAGTTATGTTCTTAACCTCGGTTTCCGCAAAGCGCCCAAGATGCTCCAAGGTTTTTTCCAAGTACTTCTTCATATTGGGGTCCTTTGCCTGATATTCTCCGCTTATTTGGGAGGTCACCACTTGTGAGTCGCTGTATACTAATATTTTTGTAGCACCGACTTCTTCCGCCAACTTTAATCCGGCTATCAAGGCTTCATATTCTGCCTGATTGTTTGAAGCCGGAAATTGAAATTTTAAGGAGACCTCTATCTGGGTTCCTCTTTCATCTACCAATATTATGCCTGCACCGCTCCCTGTTTTGTTGGAGGATCCATCTACATAGAGTTCCCATGTAGTTGGCTTTTCCTCTCGATCTCCTGCATATTCTGCTACGAAGTCGGCGAGGCATTGGGCTTTGATTGCTGTCCGAGTTTCATATCTCAAATCGAACTCGGAGAGCTCTATTGCCCATTGAACCATTCTTCCCGCAACATCCGTCTTTTGGAGGATTTGCTTCATGGGTTGGTTTGTGCGGACTCTTATTGTGTGAGCCTGAAAGTAAGGTCGTAGCCTTCGGGAAGCTATCACTAAGGAGTAGGCAAACTTTTCTAGTTTGTGGTGCCTTAGCTCAGGGCCTTGTAGGACTTTACTAATGAAGTAGACCGGGTGTTGTCCGACCTCGTCTTCTCTGATCAGGGCTGATGAGACAGCCCTGTTTGCTACGGATAGGTATAGGACGAGGTCTTTTCCCAGTACTGGTCGGGTTAAGATAGGAGGTTGACTTAAGAATCTTTTGAACTCTTGGAACGCCTCCTCGCATTCCGAGGTCCATTCAAATTGGCATCCCTTCCTTAATAAGGAAAATAGTGGAAGGGATTTTAGTGCCGATCCTGCCAAAAATCTGGAGAGGGCTGCAAGTCGGCCATTGAGCTGTTGAACCTCTCTCAAACAAGTCGGGTTTTTCATTTCTAGGATGGCTCTGCATTTGTCGGGATTGGCCTCAATCCCTCTTTGTGTTAGCATGAACCCTAGAAATTTCCCTGCTTCCAGTAGTGTTGAAGACTTGTGAGAGGTCGGATAAGAGGTCGACTTCTTGCTTGGTTTTTACTAACATGTCGTCGACGTATACTTCCATTAGGCTCCCTAGGTGGGGGGAAAATACTTTGTTTATCAGCCTTTGATACGTGGCTCCTGCATTCTTTAGTCCGAATGGCATGACCACGTAGCAATAGTTGGCTTTTGGTGTGATG
>NC_029776.3:12880956-12916794 GCF_000817695.3 Arachis duranensis
GCCATTCTGTTTTTTGACTAGCACTACATTGGCTAGCCATGTTGGGTATTTGAACTCTCTAATAAAGCCGGCTTCCAGGAGCGCCTGTACTTGCTCTTCTACTATTGAGGCTCGTTCCGGGCCGAGCTTGCGTCTTCTTTGCTGTACAGGTCGGGATCTTGGGTAAACCGAGAGCTTGTGGGACATGAGCTCGGGATCAATCCCGGGCATGTCGGAAGCCTTCCATGCGAAGAGGTCGGAATTAGCTCTTAGGAGTTCACCCAACCTTTGTTTTAGGGTTTCTCCTAGGTTGGCTCCTATGTAAGTGCTTTTTCCTTCCTCCTCACCGACTTGTATCTCCTCGGTTTTTCCTCCCGGTTGGGGTCGTAGCTCTTCTCTGGTCCTTGTGCCGCCTAGCTCTATGGTGTGAACTTCTTTGCCCTTTCCTTTCAGATTTAGGCTTTCGTTATAGTACTTCCTTGCCAATTTTTGATCTCCCTTTACCGTTGCTATTCCTCCTGGAGTTGGGAATTTCATGCAAAGGTGGGGAGTGGATACCACTGCTCCAAGGCGATTAAGGGTAGTCCTGCCAATTAAAGCATTGTAGGCTGACCCTTCATCGATGACTATGAAGTCTACGCTCAGAGTTCTTGATTTTTCCCCTCTTCCAAAAGTGGTGTGAAGGGGCAAGAATCCCAGTGATTTTATCGGCGTATCCCCTAATCCGTATAGGGTGTCGGGGTAGGCTCTCAATTCTTTTTCATCTAGCCCTAGCTTGTCGAAGGCGGGCTTGAAAAGGATGTCCGCCGAGCTTCCTTGGTCTACTAGGGTTCTGTGGAGATGGGCATTGGCTAGGATCATGGTTATCACCACGGGGTCATCGTGCCCGGGGATTACTCCTTGCCCATCTTCTTTTGTGAATGAGATAGTGGGGAGGTCGGGTGTCTCTTCCCCGACCTGATAGACTCTTTTGAGATGTCTTTTGCGAGAAGATTTGGTGATTCCACCTCCCGCAAATCCTCCTGAGATCATATGGATATGTCTCTCTGGGGTCTGTGGTGGTGGATCTCTTCTATCCATATCATCTCGCTTTCTCTTTCCATGGGCGTCCGACCTTTCCATGAGATATCTATCAAGCCGACCTTCTCTAGCCAGCTTTTCTATCACATTCTTAAGGTCGTAGCAGTCGTTAGTGGAGTGACCATATATTTTATGGTACTCGCAATAATCGCCACGGCTTCCCCCTTTTTTATTTTTAATAGGTCTAGGGGGTGGCAGCCTTTCAGTGTGGCAAATCTCTCTGTATACATCCACTATAGAAGTTTTTAGAGGAGTATAAGAGTGATACTTCCTGGGCCTCTCGAGACCGAGTTCTTCCTTTCTCTTGACTTCCCTTTCCTTCTCCTTAGAGGAAGGAGGGGGTCCAGGTCGCCAACTCAGGTCCCTTAGTTTTGCATTCTCTTCCATATTGATGTACTTTTCAGCCCTTTCTTGTACATCACTTAGAGAAACGGAGTGTCTTTTAGATATGGACTGTGAGAAGGGACCTTCTCTAAGTCCATTGACTAACCCCATTATGACTGCCTCTGTGGGCAGGTCTTGGATCTCTAAACATGCTTTGTTGAACCTTTCCATATAGGCTCGCAGAGATTCTCCGATCTCCTGTTTTATTCCCAGGAGACTCGGTGCATGTTTTACCTTATCTTTCTGAATTGAGAACCTCATCAAGAACTTCCTTGAGAGGTCCTCAAAGCTGGTGATGGATCTCGGGGGAAGGCTATCGAACCACTTCATCGCTGCTTTCGATAAAGTGGTCGGGAAAGCCTTGCATCTCGTAGCGTCGGAGGCATCAGCCAGATACATCCGACTTTTAAAGTTGCTTAGATGATGCTTTGGATCCGTGGTTCCGTCATAGAGGTCCATATCAGGACTTTTGAAGTTCCTTGGAACTTTTGCCCTCATTATGTCCTCGCTGAAAGGATCTTCTCCGCCCGGGAGTTGATCTTCTTGTTCATCGCGGGAATTCTTGAGGGAGGATTCTAGCTGTAAGAGTTTTCTTTCTAACTCTTTTCGCCGTTCCATCTCCTCTTTGAGGTACCTTTCCGTTTCCTTCTGTTTCTCCCGCTCTTGCTCCAATTGTTCCAGGCGGCTGTGGACTAATCCCATTAGTTCAATTACGTGGGATGGTCCGCCTTTCTCTGATTCACGCCCTTCTGAGGAATTTACCTTCGGATTCTTCACTCCGGAGGTACCCTCTCTGTGTTGATTGTTGTCTTTCTGGTGTAGGGCCAGGTCTTCATCGTTATTACCCATGCCTAGATTCTCTTGTTCAGAATCTGTTTCCGCATGGCCTTCTTCGTGGGATCTGTGTGCCATCAATGGATGATCTCTCGGGTCCCCGGCAACGGCGCCAATGTTACGGTGGGTAACCGGAGATTAATAATGTGGATGGCGTTTGGTGGCCCAAGTGTATGAAGGAGGAGAACTCCGGATGGGTCTACAACTCGGGAGGCTCCGTCCGACTTGTGCTCGCGAGTGAATGGGGGGTGGTACCTGCAAAGACACTCCGATGCTTAAGTTAGCAAGGGTGTGAGCAGGTCTAGAGAGTATTGGACTTAGAGATACCTGAGGGGTGTCAGTGTATTTATAGGGGTGAGCCAATAACCACCGTTGGTGTAGTGCCGTATCTTTAGGGTGTTAACCGTCCCCATTATCTTGGGGAGGTTAAGATATGGCTTCATGAAGCGGTTAGAGAGATTTTAGGGGCGGTTACTCATTTGAATGAGTGTTCATCTGCCAGTTAATCTCACATCCGACTTCTTCAGACCAAGTCGTGGTTGGTACCGACTTCTTATGTGAAGGTCGGCACTTAGCTAGGCTCTAATCCTTCAAATTAGGCCTTTTAGTTGGACCTGGGCCTTTGCATTGAGCCAGGGTATTAACACCTACCATTGTCAGTCCTAATCTTATCAACTGTATAAACTTTTATATACCATTTTAATAATTTATTTCCAATATAAAAAAATTGCAAAACAGAGCCTATTAATTAATATTGACCTCAATTTATTTGACTTGGGCATGCGATAAAATTGTCCTGTAGACATACGATGAACTTTCTAACGCCGTTGTTGCTTCAGTCTTAGTCAACAACTGTCCAAAGAGCACCGGTGACTGGTGTGGAATCCATTCGTAGGTTAAACATTCTTAGTACTTCACAGTTCACATATCAGTTAGTCACGTAAGGGAGCCCAATTTATGAAACTCACCCTCTCTTCTGGCGACCATCACAAAAATTCTAAGTTCAAAATAAACGAATATGCAAAACAAAATAAGTATTAATTGAAAGTTTTTCGGTAAAAGAAAAGAAAAAGAAAAAAATAAAAAGAAATAATAAAAAAAAAAGAATGAATGAATAAATAATAAAGGAAGATGTTAAAAATAAAACAAAGCTACAGAACGTGAAACGGATGTCAAAACTCAAAATAAGAGTTAGAGGGCTTGGATGAGCGCGTGATAGAGACTCGCGAAGTGAGTGGGAAGTGAGAAGCATGGTCACTCATGGGCTCCTGGTTTCGTACGTGGGGACTAGTGTTCCTGTGTTACCTCGTTGCAGCAGTTCCCATCAATAACCCTGAGGCATGATCCCAACGCGCAAATATCTCGCGCGTGAAGTTCTGCAGAGCAGCTAAGCTTTGATAGTTTGATGCATCATGTATGTATGACCAACGAGGAGGCTGAGCCTCATTTGCCTTTCTATTTCTGGCTCCCTGCCCCATTCTCCTTTCTCCCTCCACACAAACTATAATCTCTCGGATTCTTCACTTCACAAACCTGCTCTCTACAGATCGCGATTTCATGAATGGCCACCCACCGGAAATTCAAATTCCGGCCTCCCTTTCCGACTTGAATGCACAATTTCATTGCCATCCGGAGGGTCTAAGCCATGACGACCAAGAATAACATGTAATCAATCATAAGAAATCCTCCACGACCTTCAGCTTGAGCTTCCATCATCACACACCAAAGCTTTTTTGTTTGTTTGTGTTTGAGTGGGTTCTGTTGGTCAGTTCCACTGCAATGGCGGCGAGCAACACTGCCACAACGCCTTCCGTGGACTCCGCTTCAGCAGAGGAGCTATCAGCGAAAGCCGTTAACAAGCGATACGAAGGGTTGGTCATGGTTAGGACCAAGGCAGTCAAGGGAAAAGGGGCTTGGTACTGGGCGCACCTCGAACCTATGCTGGTTCACAACGCTGACACCGGTCTTCCCAAAGCGGTGAAGCTACGCTGCTCTCTCTGCGACGCCGTTTTCTCAGCTTCCAACCCTTCTCGCACAGCCTCCGAGCACCTCAAGCGTGGGACTTGCCCCAATTTCAATTCCGCTGCCAAACCCATTTCCTCTGTTTCTCCCACCGTCGCTGCCATGGCCTCCTCTCCCTCTCCTACGGCCAACCACAACCACCGCAAGAGGAGTTCCACTTCGTCCGCCGCCGCCACGGCCGGTCCTGCTACGTCGTACCACGTGACGCCGCTGGCGGTGGTGGATCCGTCGCGGTTCTGCGGGGAGATCGCGTACACATCGTCAGGCTCCACGGCGATTACACCGGTGGGTCTGCTGGCGCAGCAGCCGCATTTGATGCTGTCGGGAGGAAAAGACGATTTGGGAGCTCTGGCTATGTTGGAAGACAGCGTGAAGAAGCTCAAGAGTCCAAAAACGTCCCCCGGTCCAACGCTGAGCAAGACGCAGGTGGAGACGGCCTTGGATTTCTTGGCCGATTGGGTATACGAGTGTTGTGGTTCGGTTTCGCTTTCGAGCCTGGAGCAGCCGAAGTTCAGGGCGTTCCTGAACCAGGTTGGTTTGCCGGCGGTTTCTGGGAGGGAGTTGATTGGCGGGAGGTTGGATTCGAAGTTCGAGGAGGCGAAGGCGGAGTCGGAAGCTCGGATGAGAGACGCCATGTTCTTTCAGTTATCGACGGAAGGTTGGAAAGCAAAGAGCAGTGAGGAGAATGGGAATGTGGTGAAGGTGACTGTGAATCTGCCGAATGGGACCAGTTTGTACAGAAGAGCTGTGTTTGTGAGTGGCTCTGCTCCTTCAAAGTACGCAGAGGAGGTTCTGAGGGAGACAATCACTGCCATTTGCGGGAATGTTGTTGACAAGTGTGTTGGCATTGTTGCGGACAGATTCGGCTCCAATGCTCTCAGAAATTTGGAGTCTCAGAATCATTGGATGGTTAATCTCTCTTGTCAGTACCAAGCCTTCTCCTCTCTAATCAAGCATCTCACCAAGGAACTTCCCTTCTTTCCCACCGTCACTCGCAACTCTTTCAAGATCGCCTCCTTTCTCAATTACAACTCTCCCCATCTCAGGAATGCTTTCCACAAGTACCAATTGCAGGAGTACGGCCACGCCTCCATGCTGCGAATGCCGCCTCCCCCGCCCGACTCTCATCATGCTTTCTTCACCCTTGGCCCTCTCTTTGACGTCATGGACGACACGCTGGCTTCTGCCCGTGCCTTGCAGCTTCTCCTGCACGATGAACACTTCAAGATTCTCTCCATTGAAGACCCAAGCGCCAGGGAGGTCGGGGATATAATCGGAGACGTTGGATTCTGGAACGACTTGAACGCTGTTCACTCGCTCGTGAAACTGGTCAGGGACCTAGCTCAGGAAATTGAGTCAGAAAGGCCGCTTGTTGGTCAATGCCTTCCGTTGTGGGAAGAGGTGAGAGCCCAAGTGAAAGAATGGTGTTCTAAGTTCCACATGGCAGACGGAGCGGTGGAGAAGGTCGTCGAGAGACGCTTCAAGAAGAACTACCACCCTGCTTGGGCTGCCGCCTACATCCTGGACCCGCAGTATCTTGTGAGAGACACCTGCGGAAAGTACCTGCCGCCGTTCAAGTGCTTGACGGCGGAGCAGGAGAAGGACGTGGACAAGCTCATAACAAGGCTTGTTTCGAGGGAGGAGGAGCACATTGCTCTGATGGAGCTCATGAAGTGGAGAACGGAAGGGCTTGATCCCGTGTATGCACGCGCCGTGCAGATGAAGGAGAGGGATCCTGTTACCGGCAAGATGAGAATTGCGAACCCGCAGAGCAGTAGGCTCGTTTGGGAATCATATCTGACCGAGTTCAAGTCCTTGGGGAGGGTTGCTGTTAGGCTCATTTTTCTTCATGCAACTTCTTCTTGTGGCTTCAAATTGAACTGGAATGTGTGGAGATGGGTTTCTAGGGGGCAAAGACACTCCACCACCGCACTCGAAAGGGTGCAGAAATTAATATTCATTGCTGCTCATTCCAAATTGGAGAGGAGAGATTTTTCCACTGATGAACATAAGGACGCAGAGCTTCTTGATTTCCCAAATTCTGACGATGATGTCTTGAACGACGTTCTTGTCGATACATCTTCCGTCTAGCTTAAAAGAATTTATTGAATTCTTTCCGATTACTTTTCTTGTGATCTTATCTCCTTCGTTTCTTTTCATTATTATTACTATTATTATTGTATTTTGTGGTGCCATCCTTCATCCCTAAAGCTAGAGAAAGGAAAGGTTAGATCTTTGTTTGTAAAGCTAGAGAAGAAAAAAAAAGAATGCATGAGCAGCTCCAGAAACGGGAAGAGTGTTGTATAAAGTGTATGTGGCTCTGGGAATTTCGAGATTTTGATGATAATAATAATAAGAATAATATTTGTAAAGTCGGGAATGGAATTGTCCTTTGATGATTCCATTTCTAAGCAATGCTCAAAACAACGTTGTTTTTCCGCCTTACATCATCCGCTAAAAGCTGCAATCATATTCTTGTCAAATGTGGCTAACTTTGGGCATCAAAAATTGTCTTAATGGGGTTCAATCCTCTTACTGTTACTACTAGTTTTTTTATACTCTAAAGAATCTTAGTGCATTTTTATAAAATCTGGTAAGTTAGCTCCGCTATCAATCACTTGTAGGACTGATGAATCCTTTCCGCCCTACACCTACAAACAAAGAGAAACAGCTTTTTAATTCTGACTACATAAAGTCAAAGTTGTGCCATAAATCATCCAATCCCAAAGGTCTTGTTGATGAAATCACGTCAAATATGTAGATATAGTTATAGTTGTGACTTTTCAAATGGACACTTGTTTTGAAGTTCAGTCACGATGTTGATTCCTTGGTAAGTTCAGTGTCTTGTGGTATTGGCAGCAGAATATAAGGGGGGCCTTTGTTTGATAGCTAAAGCTGTCATGGATATCACTCCAATGGGGATGGGGTCCCAATCCCACATTAATCTCAGTTTAAACGGACAACATAACATGGAGTATTCTTTATACTTTTAACCACATTATACACACAAAATTACATGATCTAACAGTGTATAATTTTTTTCCTTATTAAAATACTAAGTAGCAAAATTGGTATTGTATGCCGTGCATGCTTGATGACGAGTTTAATTACTGTATAGTGTGTATACTGTGTAGAGTTTGAGGTACTATATCTGTAGTGTGGATACTGTAGAGTTTGAACATATCAATAAAATTAAAACTTCGTAACTTACTGTTTGGTGCCAGTGGACAACAGTGGACGTACAATGATATGGTTGGTTGTTAATAGAACTTGCTGGACCATAATTTAGGAAAGCAGGTCTTAATTGACTTGAATTTCAAGGTGTCTATCTATACCGTTAAAAGGTTAAGACAGTTTGAAATATGATTAACAAAGAATAATTTGATTCTTATTTAATATTGTTTCTTTTGAATGTTATTATATTTACTTAGCTAAAATTATGATTCAAGATCTCTAATTAAACCGATCAACTCTTATGAGAGTGTTAATAAAGTTAATTTGACTGTGATTGGATTGGATTTCAAAGGAGCAGGGCTAAGCTAAATGTATCCCATCCAGGTACGTTTGGTCTGAAATCTGAACCCCACCAGCATGAGAGTATGTATAGTGGTGAGTGGAGGTCATTTTCCAAGCATTGGTTGGTGGTGTTGCATTGTTATTGTGGATAGATATTAAAGCCTTTCTTTCTTAAATGGAACAAGGTAGCTTTGAGTAACTTCTCTTTTAAACATTCCAAAGATTGTGTGATGGTTCATGGCAGGGTCATTGGATGATGCTCCCCATGATTGCAAGAAAGGTGTTGAGAGGACCCAAAACAAAGGAACTCTGTCGGCATGAAGCACCACAGAAGATGCTGCAACACAAGATTAGAGAGAACCCATTCTTGATTCTTCAACAACGAATTTTATTTTTTAACCCAACTACTCCCTCCCTCCCTTTCTTTTTTCCAAAGCTACTACTCTTCCCCACTTTACTATAATAATATGTTTGTTGAAACCCAAGAACAACAAATTATTATTGAAATTGATTCGTTTTTGCTAAAAGTTCCGCATCTTAAGCTGCTTCTACGAACGCTTTCTTCAAGCATATATAGCAAGGATGCTCCTATAGTGTGTGACATAATATGTTGTAAAGTTTGAAAAGGAAAGGCACGTATATATTATTAACAGACTTGTTCATAATTCTTTTGAAATAATATCATATCATATCTTACCAGAATCGGAACACTTCTGTATAGTGTATATCCCACAGCAATGAAATTTTCTAGCTAGTATTATTTGAAAACTCGAAAATTTAAATTTGATGCAAATTGCAAATTTTCATTAAGCTAAAGATTCGAATTGTCTGCTACTACTACGCGAGGTATTATTGTACGAGCTAGAAGCTCAATGCCTCAATCTATCCCCCAATTGATTCCGTATATGCCAGCTACTCAATTGACAATTTGACATCATTTCAAAATTGAACATTTGAAAACAATGCTACAGAGGACCCAAACATCAATAACAACTTTTAACTTTATTAAAATACTACTAAAGAGAATCCTATTTAATATCATTAACTTCAATATATAATCAAGTTGCTCGTCAAGTTTACTAAATTTAGGCAAGCAAAAATATTGAATAACTTATCTTTTAACGCAACTAACAATATTTAAATTTATATTTGAATTTTTTGGAATGTTTATCAAATGAATTAAAATTTTATAATAAATAATTTTATTTTTTATTAATATACCATCATATTTAAATAATAAATATATTTATTTAAAATATATCTAAAAATATTAAATTTAAAAAATATTATTATTAATTAAAAAAATTAAACAGTCTTTCATGGTTGATTCTAAGACTTTTTTTGTATATAAAAATAAAAGTAGTGATATATCTTAACATTGTAAATTTCGGTGTTTTTTAAAAATGTGAAAGATACACAAATTGGAGAGTCCGATTTATATACTTTAAATTTGTTAATTTTTTTTAACAGAAATTCCTCGGTCCGATTTATGTACTCTCACAAATCCCTCGGTCTGATTTCTGTACTTCTCACAAATCGAACGGTCCAATTTTTATTTATCTAATTAAACGGTTTTACATTTGAAAATAACACCCAATCAACCCACATTTTGAAAAAACACCGTTGCTACTCCAATATCAAAAACAAAAGCCGTGATTCTAATGACAAACCAACAACAAAAAATAAATATAAACTATCAAGAATCAATTTGTTGAATGGTCTAATGACATAGCAAATGAAAAAATGCAAATTATTAATAGTAAATTATAACAATCAAATTCATGTTATTAAAATAGAACAAAATTATTCCTTTTTTGCTAGTGTTATGATTGACACAATTTCACTTGAAATATTCAGATGTATTGGCAAACGATTAATGTTATTAACCTTAAGTTAAACACTCAAAATTTATACGATGTGTATATTTTTTTAGATCTATACAGTAAATCTTTCAATATATATATATATATATTATATTAAAAAAATTGAAGAAAAGGAAATGAAGGTGGTGAGAGAAGCGAGAGTGTGTTAGAAGATTCGACACATTGAGAAAAAGTGAGTGAAAAAAATTAAGAAGTAATTAAATTATAAAGATATTTTAGACATTTTAAGTTTTAAGTGAAATCTTATTAAAATAAAATTTTAAATCAGACCTATATATTTAAGTTAAAATTAATTTAAAAAAAGAACAAATAAAGTGAATTGAATTCCATCTAAATTAATTTAATTATTTTTGTTTTAAACACTGGAATTAAATTCAATTATAATGGGAATTGAATTCTAAGAGGTTTTAAAACACCCTATTTATGTGCATTATTATTATTTCAAAGAATTTAGCTAAAAATGTGTTTAGAAAGTGTGTAATACAAAATATTTTTTTAACTTCACAAATTTTGAAATTTGTACACTTTTATAATGCATGTATTATTAAGAAATAAAACTTAAAAAATATTTACTTTCAGTATCCTTAACAAATGTCACTTACTTCTTAGTTGGAACTTTTTTCACATTCATTCACTGGTTTCTTAACAAGCGTAAAACAAAAAGGAGTTTTTTTCAGTGTATATATAGTAATAAGGTCTAGTATAATAGCATGCTTATGATGCCTTTACATGTGAAAATTATGTTGCCATTAATAATAGCCGGAATGAACCCTTTCAATTCATGGCTTAAGCTAGGGGGTATTTAAAGCTTTGCCCCAAAATTAAAGCAAAGCAGGTTCCCAGTTGTGGAAAGCTTCCACTAGTCTCGGGTATACTATATTTCGTTTCCACAATACAATTAAAAATAAAAAAAAAAACAAGAATTATTAAAAGTGCATGTATAAAATAATGAAAAGATGATGTAGTGTCCTTCATGATAGTCATGATAGTAATTACACATCCTCGTGGGGGGAGCTGTGATATACGAATCCCCAATGTTGTTGATGGTGTTCCACGTTCACACATTCACTCACTCACCACTTACTTCAAACAGTTAAAAGGTGAAAAGCTTTGGGGTAAAATAATAAGTGGGTAGAGCTCTTCAGTAGTGTTCTTTTTTTGAGTAGGTCTAGTAATGATAATAGAGATGTTGTAAGGAGTGAATAGAAAAGTGGTAGTAGCTAGTGAAAAAATCAAGTATAGTATTATTATAATTATAATTGAGTTAGGGGTGATGTAATTACTGATTTTAGTGAGAGACAGAAATGATTGTCGGCAAGGCCTTAACAAAGCTGACTGCTCACCAACCAAAAAGTTCATTCTCTCTCTCTTCTCTCTTACACACACAACTTTCTCTGTATGTGTTTGTCTGTGTCTCTCTCTAGATAATAGATATATTAGGCTTTTATTTTCACCTGTATGGTATGCACTACATTCATTCATTTTGAGGTTAAAGAGAAAAAAGAAAGCAAATATAATGATTAGTATAGGACGACACACACACACACTCTTTATACAAGAATCTTGGCTGTTCCAAAGAGTAATTATGTAAGCTTTATTAATAATTGTTGGTTTTACTTAATGGCTGACTTGATTTGTATGTCCTTTTCTAACGGGAAGAGCACATTGAGGCATTGATGCTTGACAGAAAGAAGAATGCTGTTTGCGATCTGTGCATTCATATGGGTACCCACACAAATACGCATATCTACTCACTACTCACTACTCACTACCCCCTATCCCCTATCTAGCTACCTAGCTTTAATTTTCTCTTTCTGTTTAGTTTCACTAATCATATCATTCCACATTATTACCTTTTGGATCTTGTAACAACTCTACTCCAAATTCAATTTTACCAAGCTACACATATTAATCAACATATATTAGCAGTAGCGTATGCTTTTCCTTAATTTCTTTAGCATCATCACACGTCATTTTTTAAGAATGAATTGAGTTCTCAATGCCCTTCACTACTTTAATTTTGCTCTGCATGCAATAACAATTTCTTTCTTGATGATATTATTAATTATTCACTTCAAACTAACTAAATTATATTTTTCTACTAATTCATGCAGGGACAAGCTAAGCACGCTGAACAAAATTTTATGAACGTATGAAATAAATATCTTTGCTTTCAAATAAGCTCCCAAAACATCAAGCTAATGTTGATTGTAGTAGAATAGATTAACATAGTGTATATATATATACTGTCATTTCACGTGCAACGATAGTTTTTTCATACCTTAACTTTCTACGAGAAATTTAATTCCTTCTCTTAAACATGAACCCAAAAGTCTTGGCTCTTTATGCACTTTTCTATTAGACCATGCCTCTATTAAAATAAGAGAAAGGAGTAATTAATCGTAGTGTGTCAGGAGATGTGTCTTGTAAGTACATGCTTGTTATTTAAATGTTTATTATTTGTCAGTAGTCTCTTGTGAGTAGTATATATACATGCACGGGTACATTAGATTATTTGATGTGATTGCGCTACAAGAATCGGGCAGATATACTTGTTTCTTTTATTCTTCTTTTCTTAATTTCTTTTTAGTTTAGTTATCCTTTCTGGCAAAAAAATTTCAAGCCCTTTAGAGGTGGGGTGGAAGTGGAACTATAAATTCTTAACGAATTAACTCTCTATTCTTTGAAGATGCAACTACTTCCTAACTTTTCCTAAAAATTAAATTCCGAGACTATAAGAAATGAATATTATTTCTCCCGTATTCATTTAAGGCAACTACTCAAATGAAGATGGCAAAAACATCTTTTTATGAAGATGTTTTGTTTAAAAATGTGATTTATTTATTTAGTCACACTTTAAATAAAGACAACATTTTTATAAATATCAAAATTTAACTATCCAATCCATAATTCAAGGGTCAAAAAAAATATTTTTACATGAAAACAATTATAAAGTCTTCATTGTAGTATCCACCTTCATTTAAATATAATGTTTGTTAGTAATGTTCATGAGATAAACAATATAAGTTTTGATGCAACATTAGAATTGTCGAGCTTCATTCACTCAATCCTATAAGTTACTAGTTTATGAGGTAAAGGTTGTCCATCTTATGAAAGCTGCTAACCTTTATCTCTATAAGATATACAATTCTAATAATAGGATTATGTTCAAAGAATAAATTGTAATTAGAAAGCCTAACTCTTGTAATGATATGATAATTTGCTATGATGATCATATAATAAATAAACTTACACTATAATATTACTCGTAAAAAAGATTAGAGGAATAATAAAACCTTACTTTATGTTTAATTAATTAGTTAGAGCAATTACATAAAGTAGACATGTTTGTAATTATAGATAATGATAAAATCCATCAGTGATGAAATATCTTGTGAAACAATAACCATATCGTAGCAAAAGTGGCATCATATTTAGTCATCAGTTTAATCTATTCGAAATCCCTCTTTTGTTTTTTTTTTATATGCATCTTCTTTATTTATTCTCTCGGATGAACTCTAAATAAACTTTACATATTTGTTCTATATATTATGATCATTTAACAATGCAATGGTTTTCTCTCACGTACTAGCATTCAAACTTCACATAATTTTGTAATATATATTTTTCTCCTTTCCGACTCATATTATATACCAGCCGTCATCTTTACATACTAAGAAATTGATTAATATATTGGCTCAAATTTAAGAAAAATATAAGGGAAAAATGATGGTAATCTAACATTTATGTGTATTAATGATATAGTAGAGTTATATATATTATATTTTGTTCATAATATGATTCAATCTGAAAAAGAAAATGTTTAGTAATATTGTTAACAAACAAATGCAAAACAAAACTTATTGCAGTTCTTTCTATGTTGTTGTTTTCTTTTTTTCATTTTTTTTCAACATCATTGTTTTCTTTCAGACTATGATTTCCCCCTTTTGGGTTGGGTCCATACAAGGAGAAACGCAATGATTATAATAAGTTAATAGCCCTTACAAACCAATGAGCGAAAGGACTCAAATCTTATGTAAATAATGATGGTTGCGGGTGGGACGACTAATCCATTTTGAATGGGTTGAATGTCTTTTCAGGGTCATATGTTTTATGTATTTAATTAGTTTTAATTTGTTTCGGTTTACTTTTGGTGGTTTTTGTTGGAGCTAATACAAAATAACGATCAAACATTAAGAAACCACTTTATTTATTATTACCATTGGTTTTTGGGAATGAGAATCACTTTTGTTTAAAGCCGTAGATGGTGCACTTTCGTTTTTCGTATTATGATAGTAGTGCAATTTGTGCAGGTGCTTAATTCCATGACGTGGCTAGCTGAGACTGGCTACACATCATGATCCATGTTAGATGAGTTATCTGAAATGACAATAGTAGCCATTGAAGATTTAGAATCCAATGCAAATGAGAAGGTGAAAGTGGGAAAGTGGGGTTTGGGGGTTATGAAGTTGGTGTTTGCCTTTTGTGTCATTGTGTGTGTGTCTCTGTACAGATTACTGAATCTCCAAACAAGATATGGAGGGTATAAGTATTTGCCATTTTGTAGGCTTGCATGGTTGCTTGCTGCAAAAGAATAGGAAAAAAAATAAATTAATTAATTAGTTGGATTAGTTAACGAATTTCGCGTGATATGATGGGTAAACACTTAAATTTTTCCCTATTGCTCCCATTAGAAGCATGAGCCACGAGAAATGGAAGCTATACTTATCATCATTATTATATTGTTATTATTCTGATTATTAATAGTTAACCTTATTTGGTTTATAAAATTGAGTGGTGGACCTACTACTTCTAGTAGTAGCAGGCGTAGCTACATAGTGTATTTGGTAGACGGGGTAGGTATTTGTGTTTGCAAGAGAGTGTGTGGGTGAATATCAGAGTAAATAAATGAAAAAGTGTGTTAGGAGCAGTAAATTTTTGTTATTTGTAGTCATTAAAAATATTTTTAATAGTATAAAATTTTATATAATGATATGAGATGATTTATTTTTCTTTTATTAGTTATATGTTGGCCACAATTTAATAAAATTGGTATCTCTAAATTTTTTTATAAATAAAAATATACATAAAAAAATTTAGTGTGATAAAATATATATCAAAATTCGTAAATACGAAGTATATCAAAAAATTATTTTTTAAGGACCAAAATATACTCGGGTCTTATAAATTTATTAATGATACAATATTTTTGTTTATCGAAAATAATCGATATACTTTAAAATTTATAACCTTTTGTATGTATTTTTGATCATTCTAAATTTATATATATATATATATATTTACTTGTAAATAATAATATAACATGATTGAAAGTGCTTTCTCTTTAAACTCGTGTTGTCAAATTTGACAACCATGAATTTTTTGTAACTTTGTTAATATTCATTCATCCATGCATTTTAACTCAAATGTGTCTATGTCCATATGAATATTGTGAAAGTCTCCAAATAGTCAAACCTAGAATCTCCTCTATTCAGTATTCATTTTTACTAAACAGAGGGGACATGGGGCCATAGCTTACGTCTGACACCGTGATGAATCTTTACTCCTATTCTACTTTCTTTGCACACAAATCAGAACACTGCAATTAAGCTGTAATGCTTTATTTCCTTTTATATTTTTGGTCAAAATATGATGGGATTGAAGTATGACCCCAAATGTACTTTCATATGGGCTAGCGAGATCCAGCTTGAAATTGGGCCTCACGTAAGATCGAATGGAGTATACACGTGTCTTTTTGGAGAAGGAAATAGGGATAGATTGTGTGGCTAAAAAAAACTCTTGTGTGAGTCGGACTTCCACTTTGTAGATGAACCTTGTGCTGAGCAGACGAGCATTGTTGTTGATGATGCTAGAGTCTAGAAGGGTCTCCTTAACCCATCTCGTTTAGTTGATGTAATTTTGGGCGTTAGCCCTGTTTAAATCACTAATTATACTACGTATATATTAAAATTAATTATTAAAATTAATTATTAATATAAAATATATATAGTCAAGAACTTACTGATAACTATCGCTTCTACAACCGCATTATGAATTTATGATTCATTGCAAGGAGCCTGCGAGTCGACTCGTAAGACTTTATTGGATTAGTCAATTCCCAACGAACAAGTTTGTATAAAGAAAAAAAAATATAATTTATCTTAAAAAGTGAATAAAAATAAATAAAATGACACATTTTATTTTGTTAGATAGGTATTTAAATAGAGGTATGCTCCATATACAAGTCTTTTTGGCTTACAAGCTATATAAGTTGGTCCAAGTTTAAGAAAAAAGCACGCCCACTACTCCTTTAAAATCGAGCGTCCAACGCACGCGTTTATTATGCCACACTCTTCCTCTTCTTCCTCAATCAAAACGCAAACCGTCAAGATTCGCACTCTTCCTCTTTTTCCTCAATCAAAACGCAAAATGTCAAGATTCAAGCGACATTCAAAACAAAAGACATGTTCCAACTCCTCGCGAAGAGTAGAAGAAATCAAGAAGAAAAGATACAAATCTCCATAAAAAATTACTAGAAAAAACAAAGAAACATTATTCAAGGTACTGTTTTACTATTCTTCTAGGTTTTTTTTCTAGATTGTCTCTGTCATGTGCCTCATTCTTAACCGTTTGGGTGTATTTCTGTAATCCTTCTGTAATCATTTGGGGGTATTTTTGTAATCGTTTGGGTGTATTTCTAAAGTTCCATTATCTTCAAAACAATTTCAAAGCTTGATTTCAGAAACCATGAAAATCGAAAAAAAAAACCGAAGCAAGAAGGAGATCTAACAAATTTGGCAAGAAATTCGAAAAAAGAAACGAAATCGTTTGAAAAATGGAAGTTATATATTTGCGCGTTAATTTATTTGAATTGATTTAAAAGTCTGTTAAAGAGGTACGTAACATAAGCAGCGCATTTAGTAGGTTTTGTTTTCTTCAGACATGTAAAACTTGTAAGCGCAAAACACTTGTATGTAGAGATTAATCCATTAACTATATAACAAAAAGAATTTTCATTTTTTTACTATTTTTTCTCTCTATTATAGCAAACACTCATTTTATTTACTTGTGTTAGTTAGATAATTAGCTTGTTAATTATAGAGATTAGTTTGTCATACTCAAGTTAGTAAAATTAGTTATTCTCACTTACATGTATGTATATATATGTGACAGCTGGATTTGTAATAGCTAATAAAAAGTAAAATGAAAAATGCTGAAGGTGCTTTTTGCCCCCGATCTTCTCTCTCGAACCGTCTCTCTCACCTTCTAGAAACTCCTTCTTCTTCTAATCAACAATTGATTCAGTCATGGACGCAGAACACAGCAGTTTCAACATGGTGCGGTGAGCGTTCCATGAATTGAATCCTTCATTTCTTCTATGTACTCCCTTTGTACTCCCCTTGTATTCCCATTTCTTGATTTCTTCTCTTTCCTTAAACCTACACTATAGAGTTTGATGAGAGTTTCTCACTTCACGATCTTGCAATTTTGGTGTGGTAAGAACTCCGATCAACGGGATTAAGGGAAGAAGATTCTGAATCGGTCATTTACTAGATTCATTGATCAAAAATTTCAATTCCTACTCCAATGGATTCCAACCACACCCCGAATCTTGGAAGCATCAATCTCCAACTTTTGGCCCAAATTGTAATGCAAATCACTAGTATGCAATCCGCATCGACGAAATCAACTGTGAGCCCTCATCTTGATTTGGCTAGTCCCTATTATTTGCATCCAGCGGACAGTACAAGTAACCGTTTGATTTCTAGGGTTCTTGATCATCAGAATCATCACAACTAGTCGCACTATATGCTGTTAGCGCTTAAATCAAAGAACAAATTGGCCTTTATTGATGGTACTCTCCCGAAGCCACCGTAGATGACCCGTTGTTTGAGGCTTGGGATCGTTGCAATACTTTCGTAGTCTCCTGGATTCATTTTTCTCTAGCATAATGGGTAATAGTATAGCCAAAGATCTATGGCAAAAACTCAAAAATCGATTTTATCAAGGGGATGTCTTCAAGATTGCTGAGCTCCAAGAGAAGTTGTTCTCAATCAAGCAAGGTGATCTGTCTGTCACTCATTATTTCACCAAACTCAAAGGAATTCGGGAAGATTTGGAAACTTTCATACCCCTCCCACAGTGCAACTGCACACTGAAATGCACCTGTGTTTTTGACACGGTTAGCAATTATCGAAAGAATACTTTTGTGGTGCGATTCTTGAGAGGCCTCAATGAACAATTTGGAAGTGCTCGATCAAACATTATGCTCATGAACCCTCTTCCCTCCATTGATTCTACCTATTCAATGATGCTGCAACAGGAACGAAAACTCTTGGGCACTGACATTGCTGAGCCGAGCCCTTTGTTGAGCACCGCTTCATCTAACACTTTTCAGTCTCGAGGCAGAGGACACGGGAGAGGAGGTCGAGGCCGTGGTCCAGGTGGCAGAGGAAGTTCTAAGCTCTGTGCCTACTGTGGTAAAACTGGACATCTCATTGACACTTGCTACCACAAGTATGGAATACCTCCACATCTTAAGAAACAGAACCAAATCAATAATCTCACTACTGAGGATGATGATTGCGGTGAACCAATTAGCTTGTATGAGAATCAGGGGGAATCTTCGCATGCGAAGTTTACTTCATAGAAAAAAGATGCACTACTCGCCCTCTTGCAGCATCATGGAGCCAAGATCAATCATAATATGAATCAAGTTGCTCCAGCCAATGACACCACTCCTGATGAGCATCACTATGCTGTCATGTCCATTTGTTCACAACACAATGACTCCTGGGTCATCGACACTGGAGCCACCATACATGTGACATATAAGTTAGATGCATTTGATTCGTACCATAAAATCAAACCAGTAAAAGTTAGATTACCAAACAACCAAATCATCATTGCATCTATTGCGGGTCGTGTCATTTTCTCAAAATCTTTATACCTTACAAATGTCTTATACATTCCATCTTTTGCATACAATTTAATTTCTGTTTCACAACTCATTGCATCACTTGACTACCAATTTGTTTTCAACAAATTTGGTTGTGAGATACAGGATCTTCCAACATGGAAGATGATTGGAGCAGCTGATTATTCTAATGGCTTGTATACACTGAACACCAGCACCACCATACATAATACACTTGAATGCAGCTCACATGACACCACGATGCACAACATTGAACTGTGGCACCTTAGATTGGGCCATGTTCCTTTCAATAAATTGTAACTCTTATATGATTTGTTTCCTTCAATTTCTAGTTCAAACTTTAATAAAATTGTGGCTGCAAAGCCGTGTGATTCTTGTCAATTTGCCAAACAAAAGAGACTTTCCTTTTCTACTAGTCATCGCAAATCTAATGCAATGTTTGACATTATACACATTGATATCTGGGGTCTTTTGAATATTCTTTATACTGATTGTAACAAGTATTTTCTCACTATAGTAGATGACTACAGCAGATACACTTGGATATTTTTTTATGAAATTAAAATCTGAGACAGAAAGGCTGATTAAAAACTTTGTAACCCTCATTGAAAATCAATTTCACAAGACTATAAAGTGCATTTGGTCTAACAACGGCAAGGAGTTCTTAATGCATGACTTTTATGCAGCCAAAGGCATATTGCATCAAAGGTCATGCGTGGCAACTCCACAACAGAATGGAATAGTAGAATGCAAGCACCAGCATATACTGCAGGTAGCTCAATCCATTTTATTCCACTCTACTGTCCCTAATTGCTATTGGGACTTTGCCGTCACCCATGCTATCCATTTGATCAATAGATTGCCAAGTTCCATTTTAGAAAATAAAACACCTTTTGAAATGATTTTTAACATCAAACCAGATTTCAAACATTTAAAAGTTTTTGGTTGTCTCACTTATATTTCAATACTTGTAGCTGGTACGATGAAACTTGATAAACAGGCCAGAAAGTGTGTTTTTTTGGGATATAAGGAAGGGACCAAAGGTTACATTGTTTTAGATATACAAAGCAAATAATTATTTGTGTCAAGAGACGTCGTGTTTTTTGAGTCGAGTCTGCCCTTCACTGAGGCAGGGCTTCCCACACCTCCTGTATCTCACACAATATGTTCTAAGCCCGTTGACCCATTTCTATACACTGAGGCTTATGATGCCACACCACAACATCACGATGACCACAATTCACCCAATATTTCATCAAAGTTGCCTCTTATTTCACAAAATTCACATCATCAGATCACTCACACACCACTGAGGACTCACACGGAGGCTCTCTCACAAACTCCTACATTAACTCCACTCAGAAGGTCCTCAAGGATCCACAAACCACCACGCCACCTAGCTAATTTTTAGTGTATGCAAACCTCTAAACTTTATATTGCACAATCATTGTCATCCTTGTATCCTCTTTCACATTGCATATCATACCATAAACTCTCATCCACTCACAAGACACTATCATTGGCTGTTTCAAATGCATCTGAACCTTCATCTTATGAGGAAGCTGTAACTCAAAGATGCGAGAAAGAGGCCATTAATGTAGAATTAAATGCTCTAAAGTCAAACCAAACATGGACCTCACCCCTCTTCCTCATGGCAAGTCTACAACTGGTAATAAATGGGTTTTTAAACTGAAATTGAGGCCTGATGGATCTGTTGAACGCCACAAGGCCCGGTTGGTTGCAAAAGGTTACACCCAAACTTCTGGTTTTGATTTTTTTTGACACATACAGTCCCGTTGTGAAGATGGCAACCATTCGAACTCTCTTGGCAATTTCAGCAGCTAAGGATTGGCATTTGCAACAACTCGATGTCAATACGGCATTTTTACATGGCGATCTGGATGAGGAAGTCTATATGAGACCCCCTAAAGGCCTTCATCTACCAAAACCAGACCTAGTCTGCAAACTCAAAAAGACTCTCTATGGCCTAAAACAAGCTAGCAAGCAATGGAACGTGAAACTGACTTCAATGTTAGTTAGTTTGGGGTACAAACAATCCATCAATGATTACTCTCTCTTCACTAAACAATCTGCCAAGTCGTTTACTGCTGTTTTGGTTTATGTGGACGATTTAATACTAACAGGGGATGACCAAGATGAAATAAGGAAAACAAAGATGGCTCTAGACAAAGCATTCAGCATCAAGGACATAGGTGATCTCAAATATTTCTTAGGCTTGGAAATAGCTAGGAGCAACAAAGGTATCTCTGTTTGTCAAAGAAAATATGTCACTGATTTATTGAAGGACTATGGCTTGAGTGATGCCAAACCAGTTAGTACTCCCATGGAGTATATGGTGCACGAAATTGTGATAATCAACAATGGCTCTAATGACTTGGTGCTCTCAAACGTGAATCACACTTTGTCACAACTCCGCACAACTAACCAGCAAGTGCACTGGGTCGTCCAAGTAATAAACCTTACGTGAGTAAGGGTTGATCCCACGGAGATTGTTGGTATGAAGCAAGCTATGGTCATCTTGTAAATCTCAGTTAGGCGGATAATAAATGGTTATGTAGTTTTCGAAAGTAATAATGAATAAAGCATAAAATAAGGATAGAAATACTTGTGTAAATCATTGGTGAGAATTTCAAATAAGTGTATGGAGATGCTTGTCCCTTCTGAATCTCTGCTTTCCTACTGCTTTCACCCAATCCTTCTCACTCCTGTCCATGGTAAGCTATATGTAGGGCATCACCGTTGTCAATGGCTACATCCCATCTTCTCAGTGAAAATGGTCCAAATGCTCTGTCACAGCACGGCTAATCATCTGTCGGTTCTCGATCATGTCGGAATAGAATCCATTGATTCTTTTGCGTTTGTCATCACGCCCAACAATCACGAGTTTGAAGCTCGTCACAGCCATTCAATCCCTGAATCCTACTCGGAATACCACAGACAAGGTTTAGACTTTCCGGATCCTCAAGAGTGACCGCCAAAGGGTTCTAGCTTATACCACAAAGATTCTGGTTAGAGAATCTAAGAGATACTTGCTTGTTCTAAGGTAGAACAAAAGTGGTTGTCAATCATGCGTTCATAAGTGAGAATGATGATGAGTGTCACGAATCATCACATTCATCATGTTGAAGTGCAACGAATATCTTAGAGTAAGAATAAGCCGAATTGAATAGAAAAATGTAGTACTTTGCATTAAAACTCGAGGTACAGCAGAGCTCCATACCTTAATCTATGGTGTGTAGAAACTTTACCGTTGAAAATACATAAGTGATCAAGGTTCAGGCATGGCCGAATGGCCAGCCCCCAAAGTCTAAGAACTAAACGTCCAAAGATGGATGCTAAGATAAAAGACGAAAACCAAGATGTCTAATACAATAGTAAAATGTTCTATTTATACTAGACTAGCTACTAGGATTTACAGAAATAAGTAATTAATGCAGAAATCCACTTCGGGGGCCCACTTGGTGTGTGCTTGGGCTGAGCATGAGCTTTACACGTGCAGAGGCTTCTCTTGGAGTTAAACACCAAGTTGTAACGTATTTTTGGTGTTTAACTCTGGTTTATGACGTGTTTCTGGCGTTTGACTCCAGAATGCAGCATGGAACTAGCGTTGAACGCCAGTTTGCGTCGTCTAAGCTCGAATAAAGTATGAACTATTATATATTTATGGAAAGCTCTGGATGTCTACTTTCCAACGCCATTGAGAGCGCATCATTTGGAGTTCTGTAGCTCCAGAAAATCCATTTAGAGTGCAGGGAGGTCAGAATCCAACAGCATCAGCAGTCCTTTGTCAGCCTTCTTATCAGAGTTTTGTTCATGTCCCTCAATTTCAGCCAGAAAATACCTGAAATTACAGAAAAATACACAAACTCATAGTAAAGTCTAGAAATGTGAATTTTTCACAAAAACTAATGAAAACATCCCTAAAAGTAGCTAGATCCTACTAGAAACTACCTAAAAATAATGCCAAAAAGTGTATAAATTATCCGCTCATCAGAACACCAAACTTAAATTATTTGCTTGTCCCCAAGCAACTGAAAATCAAATAGGATAAAAAGAAGAGAATATACTATAAATCTCAAAATATCAATGAATATTAGTTCTAATTAGATGAGCGAGACTTGTAGCTTTTTGCTTCTGAACAATTTTGGCATCTCACTTTATCCTTTGAAGTTTAGAATGATTGGCATCTATAGGAACTCAGAGTTCAGATAGTGTTATTAATTCTCCTAGTTAAGTATGTTGATTCTTGAACACAGCTACTTTTATGAGTCTTGGCCGTTGCCCTAAGCACTTTGTTTTCCAGTATTACCACCGGATATATAAATGCCACAGACACATGACTGGGTGAACTTTTTCAGATTGTGACTCAGCTTTGCTAAAGTCCCCAGCTAGAGATGTCCAGAGCTCTTAAGCACACTCTTTTGTTTTGGATCACGACTTTAACCACTCAGTCTCAAGCTTTTCACTTGGACCTGCATGTCACAAGCACATGGTTAGGGACAGCTTGATTTAGCCGCTTAGGCCTAGATTTTATTCCCTTGGGCCCTCCTATCCATTGATGCTCAAAGCCTTAGATCCTTTTTTTACCCTTGTCTTTTGGTTTTAAGGGCTATTGGATTTTTCTGCTTGCTTTTTCTTTTTCTTTCTATTTATTTTTTTCTCAAGCTTTTGCTTTTTCATTGCTTTTTCTTGCTTCAAGAATCAATTTCATGATTTTTCAGATTATCAATAACATTTTTCTTGTTCATCATTCTTTCAAGAGCCAACAATTTTAACATTCATAAACAACAGGATAAAAAATATGCACTGCTCAAGCATTCATTCAGAAAACAAAAAGTATTGTCACCACATCAATATAATTAAACTAAGTTCAAGGATAAATTCGAAACTCATGTACTTCTTGTTATTTTGTATTAGAAACATTTTTCATTTAAGAGATGTGAAGGATTCATGGATTTATTCATAGCCTTAAGACATAGTTACTAGACACTAATGATCATGTAATAAAGACACAAACATAGATAAACATGAAGCTTAAAAACCAAAAAACAAAGAAATAAAAACAAAGAATGAGTCTACCTTAGTGATGGTGGCACCTTCTCCTTGAAGAACCAATGATGTCCTTGAGCTCTTCTATGTCTCTTCCTTGCCTTTGTTGCTCCTCCCTCATTGCTCTTTGATCTTCTCTAATCTCATGGAGAATGATGGAGTGCTCTTGGTGTTCCACCCTTAGTTGGTCTATGTTAGAACTCAAGTCTTCTAGAGAAGTGTTGAGTTGTTCCCAATAGTTGTTTAGAGGAAAATGCATCCCTTGAGGCATCTCAGGGATTTCTTGATGATGAGCTTCCTCATGTGTCTCTTGAGATCTATGAATGGGCTCTCTTGTTTGATCCATCATCTTCTTAGTGATGGGCTTATCCTCTTCAATGAGAATGTTTCCTTCAATGATAACTCTAGCTGAGTAGCATAGATGGCAAATAAGATGAGGGAAAACTAGCCGAGCCATGGTGGAGGACTTTTCGATTATTTTGTAGAATTCAAGAGAGATAACTTCATGAACTTCTACTTCCTCTCTAATCATGATGCTATGGATCATGATGGCCCGATCCACAGTAACTTCGGATCGGTTGCTAGTGGGGATGATGGAGCGTTGGATGAATTCCAACCATCCTCTAGCCACAAGCTTTAGGTACAGTCTTCTTAATTGAACAAGCTTGCCTTTTGAGTCTTTTTTTTATTGAGCTCCTTCCACACATATGTCTATAAGGACTTGGTCCAACCTTTGATCAAAGTTGACCCTTCTAGTGTAGGGGCGTGCATCTTCTTGCATCATAGGCAAGTTGATTGCCAACCTCACATTTTCCGGACTGAAATCTAAGTATTTCCTCCGAACCATTGGAAGATAATTCTTTGGATTCGGGTTCATACTTTGATCATGGTTCCTAGTGATCTATACATTGGCATAGAACTCTTGAACCATTAGGATTCCAACTTGTTGAATGGGATTGGTCAGAACTTTCCAACCTCTTTGGATCTCATGTCGGATCTCCGGATACTCATTTTTCTTGAGCTTGAAAGGGACCTCAGGGATCACCTTGTTCTTGGCCACAACTTCATAGAAGTGGTCTTGATGGACCTTTGAGATGAATCTCTCCATCTCCCATGACTCAGAGGTGGAAGCTTTTATTTTTCATTTCCCTTTTCTAGAGGTTTCTCCGGCCTTAGGTGCCATAAGTGGTTATGAAAAAACAAAAAAGCTATGCTTTTACCACACCAAACTTAGAATATTGCTCGTCCTCGAGCAAGAGAAGAAAGAAAAGAAGAAGAAGAAGAAAAAATTGGAGGAGATGGAGAGAGGTGTGTATTCGGCCAAGGGGGAGAAGAGAGGGTTGTGTTGTGTGAAAATGAAGAAGGATAGAGGGGTTTATATAGTGGAGGGAGAGGGGTTAAGGTTCGGCCATATTGGGTGGTTTGGGTGGGAAAGGGATTTTGAATTTGAAGGTAGGTGGGGTTTATGGGGAAGAATGGATGGATGTGAGTGGTGAAGAGGTGATGGGGAAGAGAGATTGAGGTGATTGGTGAAGGATTTTGGGAAAGAGGGTTTATTGGGAAGAGAGGATAAAGGTTCTGTGAGGTCCACAGATCCTGAGGTGTCAAGGATTTATATCCCTGCACCAATGAGGCGTGTAAAATGCCCTCTACATGCATTACTGGCGTTTAACGCCAGATTGATGCTTGTTTCTGGCGTTAAACGCCAGTTCTATGCTTGTTTTGGGCGTTCAACGCCAGCCTGCAGCATGTTTCTGGCGTTAAACGCTAGCTTTCCTCAGTGTGCAATCCTGGCGTTTAAACGCCAGATTACTGCATGTTTCTGGCATTCAACGCCAGACCCATGCTCTGTTCTGGTGTTGAACGCCATCCAGATGCTCCTTACTGGCGTTTAAACGCCAGTAAGCCCTTCCTCCATGGTGTGCTATTTCTTCTGCTGTTTTTGATTCTGTTTTTAATTTTTGTATTTGTTTTGTGACTCCACATGATCATGAACCTAATAAAACATAAAAGAATAATAAAAATAAAAATAGAATTAGATAAATAAAAATTGGGTTGCCTCCCAATAAGCGCTTCTTTAATGTCAATAGCTTGACAGTGGGCTCTCATGGAGCCTCACAGGTGATCAGGCCAATGTTGTGGACTCCCAACACCAAACTTAGAGTTTGAATGTGGGGGTTCAATACCAAATTTAGAGTTTGGTTGTGGCCTCCCAACACCAAACTTAGAGTTTGATTGTGGGGGGCTTTGTTTGACTTTATACTGAGAGAAGCTTTTCATGCTTCCTCTCCATGGTTGCAGAAGAAGATCCTTAAGCTTTAAACACAAGGTAGTTCCCATTTAATTGAAGGACTAGCTCTCCTCTGTCAACATCAATCACAGCTCCTGTTGTGCCTAGGAAGGGTCTTCCAAGGATGATGCATTCATCCTCCTCCTTTCTAGTGTCTAAGATTATGAAATCAGCAGGGATGTAGAGGCCTTTAACCTTCACTAACACGTCCTCTACTAATCTATAAGCTTGTCTTTGTGATCCGTCTGCCATCTCTAATGAGAATGTGGCAGGCTGTATCTCAATGATCCTCAGCTTCTCCATTACAGAGAGTGGCATAAGATTTATGCCTGACCCTAGGTCACACAAAGCCTTCTCAAAGGTCATGGTGCCTGTGGTACAGGGTATTAAGAATTTACCAGGATCTTATTTCTTTTGAGGTAATATTTGCTGAACCCATGTATCTAGTTCACTAATGAGCAAGGGAGGTTCACCTTCCCAAGTCTCATTACCAAACAACTTGGCATTCAGTTTCATGATGGCTCCTAGATATTGAGCAACTTGCTCTCCAGTTACATCTTCATCATCTTCAGAGGAAGAATAGTCTTCAAAGCTCATGAATGGCAGAAGGAGGTTTAATGGGATCTCTATCATCTCTATATGACTTTCAGATTCCTTTGGGTCCTCAATAGGGAATTCCTTCTTGCTTGAGAGACGTCCCATGAGGTCTTCCTCATTGGGATTCACGTCCTCTCCTTCCTCTCTAGGTTCGGCCATGTTGATTATGTCAATGGCCTTGCACTCTCTTTTTGGATTCTCTTCAGTATTGCTTGGGAGAGTACTAGGAGGAGTTTCAGTGACTTTCTTACTCAGCTAGCCCACTTGTGCCTCCAAATTTCTGATGGAGGACCTTATTTTACTCATGAAACTTAAAGTGGTCTTAGACAGATCAGAGACTATGTTTGCTAAGTTAGAGGTGCTCTGCTCAGAATTCTCCGTCTGTTGCTGAGAAGATGATGGAAAAGGCTTGCTATTGCTGAGCCTATTTCTTCCACCATTATTAAAGCCTTGTTGAGGCTTTTGTTGATCCTTCCATGAGAAATTTGGATGATTTCTCCATGAAAAATTATAGGAGTTTCCATAAGGTTCACCCATGTAATTTACCTCTGCTATTGTAGGGTTCTCAGGATCATAAACTTCTTTTTCAGAAGATGCCTCTTTAGTACTCTTGGATGCATTTTGCTATCCATTCAGACCTTGAGAAATCATGTTGACTTGCTGAGTCAACATTTTGTTCTGAGCCAATATGGCATTCAGAGCATCAATTTTAAGAACTCCCTTCCTCTGAGGCGTCCCATTATTCACAGAATTCCTCTCAGAAGTGTACATGAACTGGTTATTTGCAACTATGTCAATGAGTTTTTGAGCTTCTGCAGGCGTTTTCTTTAGGTGAACGGATCCACCAGCAGAATGGTCCAGTGACATCTTAGAGAACTCAGATAGACCATAATAGAATATATCCAAAATGGTCCATTCTGAAAGCATGTCAGAAGGACACATTTTGGTCATCTGCTTGTATCTTTCCCAAGCTTCATAGAGGAATTCACCATCTTTTTGTTTTAAGGTCTGAACATCCACTCTAAGCTTGCTCAGCTTTTGAGGAGGAAAGAACTTAGCCAAGAAGGCCGTGACCAGCTTGTTCCAAGAGTCCAGGCTATCTTTAGGTTGTGAGTCCAACCATGTTCTAGCTCTGTCTCTTACAGCAAAAGGGAAAAGCATGAGCCTATCGACTTCAGGATCTACTCCATTAGTCTTAACAGTTCACAGATTTGCAAGAACTCAGTTAAAAACTGATAGGGATCTTCTGATGGAAGTCCATAGAACTTGCAGTTCTGTTGCATTAGAGCAACTAGTTGAGGTTTCAGCTTAAAATTGTTTGCTCCAATGGCAAGGATTGAGATGCTTCTTCCATCAAACTTGGAAGTAGGTGTAGTATAGTCACCAAGCATCCTCCTTGCATTATTGTTGTTGGGTTTGGCTACCATATCCTTTTCTTGTTCGAAAATTTCAGTAAGGTTGTCTCTGGATTGTTGTATTTTAGCTTCTCTTAGTTTCCTCTTCAGAGTCCTTTCAGGTTCAGGATCAGCTTCAACAAGAATGCCTTTTTCCTTGTTCTTGCTCATATGAAAAAGAAGAGAACAGAAAAGGAAGAGGAATCCTCTATGTCACAGTATAAAGATTCCTTTATGTTAGTAGAAGAAGAAATAAATAGAAGAAGGAAAAGAGTTAAGAATCCAAACACAAGGGGGAAGATAGGTTCGAATTCTTGAGATGAAGAGAAGTGTTCCTAAATAAATAAATAAATAGAAGAGATAAGAGAGAGAGAATTTCAAAAATTAATTTTGAAAAAGGGTTAGTGATTTTCAAAAATTAAGAGAAGAATTAAAATTAAAATTAAAATTTACAACAATTAGTTAATTAAGAAAGTTTTGAAAAAGAGGGAGGAATTTTCAAAAATTAGAGAGGATGAAGTAATTAAGTGGTTTTGAAAAAGATAAGAATTTTAAAACAAATAAAAAGTCAATTAGTTAGTTGAAAAAGATTTAAAAATCAATTTTAAAAAGATAAGAAGTTAGAAAAGATATTTTAAAATTGATTTTGAAAAAGATATGATTTGAAAAAAGATATTTTTAAAAGATATGATTGAAAATGATATTTTGAAAAAGATTTGATTTTTTTAAAGTTTAAAATTGATTACTTGACTAATAAGAAACTAAAAGATATGATTCTAGAATTTAAAGATTGAACATTTCTTAACAAGAAAGTAACAACCTTCAAATTTTTGAATCAATCACATTAATTGTTAGTAAAGTTTTCAAAATTTTGAAATAAAGATGAGAAAAATATTTTGAAAAATAATTTTAAATTTTCGAAAATCATAAAAGAAAAATGAAAAAGATTTGATTTTTGAAAAAGATTTTGAAAAGATAGGATTTTTAAAATTGAAAATTTGACTTGACTTATAAGAAATAGCTAAGTTTTTAAAAATTTTGACTAAGTCAACTCAAATTTTCGAAATTTATGAGAGAAATAAGAAAAAGATATTTATTTTTTTATTTTTTTGAATTTTTAATGATGAGAGGGAAAAACAACAAAAATGGCTCACAACATGAAATTTATGAATCAAAATACATGATGCATGCAAGAACACTATGAATGTCAAGATGAACACCAAGAACACTTTGAAGATCAAGATAAACATCAAGACTTATTTTTGAAAAAATTTCAAGAAAAGAAAAACATGCAAGACACCAAACTTAGAGGTCTTTAATACTTAGACATTATGACTGCAAAAATGAATATGAAAAACAACATAAAACACAAAACAAGAAAATTGAAAGATCAAACACGAAGACTTATCAAGAACAACTTGAAGATCATGAAGAACACATGCATGAATTTTCGAAAAATGCAAGAGTTTTTAAAACATGCAATTGACATCAAACTTAAAAATTGACACTAGACTCAAACAAGAAACACAAAATATTTTTTATTTTTTTGTTTTTTTTTTTTGAAAATTATTTTTTGAAAAACGAAAATAACGAAAAAATTTTGAAAGATTTTTGAAAACTTTTTTGAAAATAAAATTACCTAATCTGAGCAACAAGATGAACCGTCAGTTGTCCAAACTCGAACAATCCCCGGCAATGGCACCAAAAACTTGGTGCACTAAATTGTGATCATCAACAATGGCTCCAATGACTTGGTGCTCTCAAATGTGAATCACACTTTGTCACAACTCCGCACAACTAACCAGCAAGTGCAATGGGTCGTCCAAGTAATAAACCTTACGTGAGTAAGGGTCGATCCCACGGAGATTGTTGGTATGAAGCAAGCTATGGTCATTTTGTAAATCTCAGTTAGGCTGATAATAAATGGTTATGTAGTTTTTGAAAGTAATAATGAATAAAGCATAAAATAAGGATAGAAATACTTGTGTAAATCATTGGTGAGAATTTCAGATAAGTGTATGGAGATGCTTGTTTCTTCTGAATCTCTGCTTTCCTACTGCTTTCACCCAATCCTTCTCACTCTTGTCCATGGCAAGCTATATGTAGGGCATCACCGTTGTCAATGGCTACATCACATCCTCTCAGTGAAAATGGTTCAAATGCTCTATCACAGCACGGCTAATCATCTGTCAGTTCTCGATCATGTCGGAATAGAATCCATTGATTCTTTTGCGTTTGTCATCACGCCCAACAATTGCGAGTTTGAAGCTCGTCACAGCCATTCAATCCCTGAATCCTACTCGGAATACCACAGACAAGGTTTAGACTTTCTCGATCCTCAAGAGTGGCCGCCAAAGGGTTCTAGCTTATACCACGAAGATTCTGGTTAGGGAATCCAAGAGATACTCGCTCGTTCTAAGGTAGAACGGAAGTGGTTGTCAATCATGCGTTCATAAGTGAGAATGATGATGAGTGTCACGGATCATCACATTCATCATCTTGAAGTGCAACGAATATTTTAGAGTAAGAATAAGCCGAATTGAATAGAAAACTGTAGTACTTTGTATTAAAACTCGAGGTACAGCAGAGCTCCACACCTTAATCTATGGTGTGTAGAAACTCCACCGTTAAAAATACATAAGTGATCAAGGTTCAGGCATGGCCGAATGGCCAGCCCCCAAAGTCTAAGAACTAAACGTCCAAAGATGGGTGCTAAGATAAAAGACGAAAACCAAGATGTCTAGTACAATAGTAAAATATCCTATTTATACTAGACTAGCTACTAGGGTTTACAGAAATAAGTAATTAATGTAGAAATTCACTTCCGGGGCTCACTTGGTGTGTGCTTAGGCTGAGCTTGAGCTTTACACATGCAGAGGCTTCTCTTGGAGTCAAACGCCAAGTTGTAACTTGTTTTTGGCGTTTAATTCTGGTTTATGACGTGTTTCTGGCGTTTGACTCCAGAATGCAGCATGGAACTGGCGTTGAACGCTAGTTTGCATAATCTAAGCTCGAATAAAGTATGAACTATTATATATTTCTGGAAAGCTCTGGATGTCTACTTTCCAACGCCATTGAGAGCACGCCATTTAGAGTTCTTTAACTCCAGAAAATCCATTTCGAGTGTAGGGAGGTCAGAATCCAACAGCATCAGCAGTCCTTTGTCAGCCTTCTTATCAGAGTTTTGCTCAGGTCCCTCAATTTCAGCCAAAAAATACCTGAAATTACAGAAAAACACACAAACTCATAGTAAAGTCCAGAAATGTGAATTTTGCATAAAAACTAATGAAAACATCCCTAAAAGTAGCTAGATCCTACTAGAAACTACCTAAAAAAATGCCAAAAAGCGTATAAATCATCCGCTCATCAGTATACATCAAAACTATCCAAATCAGTTGCACCTCCATATGATGACATTTCAGCATATCGCAGATTGGTTGGGAGATTGGTGTATTTGACCACGACAAGGCCAGACATTTGTTATGCAGTTGGCAAGTTAAGTCAGTGCTTGGACTGCCCCACAACAGCCCACTATCAAGCAGCGATTTGTGTGTTGAAATACCTCAAAAATGCCCCCGCTACTGGCCTTCTATTCCCTACTTCTTCTGACCTTTGTTTGAAAGGATTCACTGATGCTGACTGGGCATCTTGTCCAGATATCAGGAGGTCAATTGTTGGGTATTGCTTCTTTTTGGGTAATGCTTTGGTTTCTTGGAAGAGTAAAAAGCAACCTACTGTAGCGAGGTCATCCTTAGAAGCCGAGTATAGAGCCATGGCAGCTGGTGTGTGTGAGGTTCAATGGTTGTCCTATCTTCTGCATGATCTTAATATTCCTATTACTCAGCCTATTCTCTTTTATTGTGATAACCAGTTTGCCCTTTATATTGCTCTGAATCCTGTGTTTCATGAAAGGACTAAGCATATTGAGGTAGATTGTCATGTGGTGCGAGAAAGAGCTGTGTCTGGGTTAGTTAAGTTGCTACCTATCTCAAGCAAAAATCAAACAGCGGATATCTTCACCAAGGCCTTAGCACCTGGTCCTTTTCAGAACTGTTTTAGCAAGCTAGGCCTATTTGATTTGTATGCTCCTCAATTGAGGGGGAATGGTACCAGTGATTTTGCTACTTGATGATTGACATCTTCCCTTATTGCAAGTTAGTGATATAGAATTCTCCATTTTTTCAACTTGAAAGGGAATGTTAGTTAGTTAGATGGTGTCATAGTTAGATTGTAGTTTTTTTTTTTTTACTCCAAGTTGATATTATGATAATATGTATAACTATCAACTTAAGGGGAAATGTTAGTTAGATAATTAGCTTGTTAATTATAGAGATTAGTTTGTCATAGTCAGATTAGAAAAATTAGTTATTCTCACTTACATGTATGTATATATATGTGACAGCTGGATTTGTAATAGCTAATAAAAAGTAAAATGAAAAATGCTAAAAGTGTTTTTTGCCTCCAATCTTCTCTCTCTCGAACTGTCACTCTCACCTTCTAGAATCTCCTTTTTCTAATCAACAATTGATTCAGTCATGGACGCAGAACTCAGCAGTTTCAACAACTTGCATGTTTATTTTTTGGTTTGTACGGTATTCCTAACTAATCTGTTGCTAATGGATTGATATACAGAAAAATTTAGATCCTGTCATTTACTTACACCAACGAGTGAGCTTAGTATTTGACTAATTCAAATTAATTTGCATGTGCATTTTAATTTCTGCCTTTAAGGACAGAGCAATTCGAGAAGGCCCAAACTGCTGATCTGTAAACTAATCTTTCATGAACAATAAAAACTTAATAATTTTCCCAATTAAATATAGTAATGCATCCGCTCTTCAAAGTTATGAGGATTTTAGTGCCTCATTTGACATTTGCCTTAATAAGCATTATTTCTTGATTGCTGCACATATCGGCTCTGGAGTGCTTCCCAGCTGGAGATAGTTATTATGAAAAGATGCATGGTTTTATGCGGTAGATAACACCTTTCCCTTTTTTTCCCCTTAATGTTTCACAATTTCACCTTATAAATATATATGCCGTCAATTAGAAGATTTTGCATATAGCATGTATTGGACAAAAAAATACTAAAATGGACAAGAGGACGAAGCCCTTGAGATATCCATCTAAGGTAATATAGTAATTCCTTACTCAACATTCTTTACATGAAACAGACTTTATTGCCATTTTTATAAATGACATCAATTTTCACGACTGGAGTATCTACTAAATGAAAGGGACTGAATGGCTGGTTATGTTGGTTTGCATGTGGTCAATATGCTTGGTTCATGATCAGGTTTGCGTACTACAAGGTTCTTATTCACTGCTATTTAATCCGAATGTCACTGAAGAATCAAGTGCGGGTTTATAGGCTGTTGTAGTTGCATTCAGACATTTAGTGATCTATTTTCAGAATGAGAACCAGAAGAAACTATATATATAGGGTTAACTTTAGTTTCTAAGAGCAACTCTAAGTAACTCCAATAGTTATTTTTTGGAGTTCTTATTACCGTGCGTGTCAAAAAAAAAAGAAACTAACCGTTAGAGTGAGATGTGAAGGAATTTCTTCTCTTGGATCGAGAAGGGAGAGTCCTTTTGAATGGAGACTCTTGTTGCCCAATAATAACTTGTCACTTGGCAAGTTATTATAAAAATAAATAATTATATAAAATTTTAATCAATTAAATAAACAATTTCATAATGTTTATCGTCAACTATAGAATTTAATTATGTTTTTCTTTGTAATAAGTAATTTTATAAATTAGTGTAATCCCGAATTATATATTGTGTATTATTGTTACATATGAATTTTTTTAATATTAATATCTTTTAATAGTAAATTATTTTTAAATTTATAAATTTAAATAATATTATTGAAAAAATAATTACATTAATTTTAATTAATTAAGTGGGACCACAATAAGGACTAAAGTTAGTTTCTCCTAATGGAGAAAAAAGAGATGCTTTGAATTCCTATTTACTGTTTATGACGCAAAAGCTGATGTGGAGTTACTTTTTATGACAAGTGGACCATAAATAGGAATTGGGATGAGTTCCCTACTGGAGATGGTCTAAGGTATGGGCTGAAAATTTTTTTCGTCCCCAACCTTTTTTTGCTTATAAAATCGTCCCTAAAGTTTAACTTAGTTTAAAAATCGTTCTTCGGACGAAAATACCCTTCCCCTTATTCCCCAAAATAAGCTCAGGCACAGAGGCACAAGCAAAGGCAGAAGCTCAGGCGTAGGGGCACAACCAGAACAACAACAACAACAACAATAACAACAACAACAACAATGGAAACAACAATGCAGCAACAATGAAACAACAACAATGGAAACAGAACCAGGCAGAAGCAAAATCAAGAATGAAGTAGAATCAATAACAATGGAAACAGAAGCAAGCAGAAGCAGAAAGCAGAAGCAACAATGAAACAACAACAACAATTAACATCAGAAGAAGAAACAACAACAATGGATAATCAAAACAACAACAACAATAGGCAAAGAGGACGAGGAGCAGCGGCGACCGGCGAAGAGAATCGACGACCATCCAACCTCTCGGATCTGCTGGCGTCGACGTGACCTCACTCCAGCGGCGGTGGCGGGACATGGCTCGATGGCGACCGACGATGGCGGTTCGATGGCTCGATGGCGACCAACAACAGAGGCTCGCGATGAGGATGACGGCAGGGGCGTGGCGATCGAGCTGGACGCAGTCTTCCTCAGCGCCTCTGTTCCTCTCTTTTCTTCCTCTCCGCTTCTCTTTCTCTCTCCCTCTGCTCTCTCCTCTCTTGTCATTAGTGTGAGTGAGTACTGAGAAAGAAAGGAAATGGCGAGATCTGACGGTGAGGGGCAACGGCGAGGAAGCGGTGGCGGCGGTAATTCCCTTCCCCAATTCCTCATTTCCCCTCCCGCTCTTCTTCTCTGGAAACAACCCCCCTCTCACACCCACCCCACAAACATGATTTCCTTACCCCAGTCCCCCTTTCCCTGTTTTCTTTTCTTTTTTTATTTTATATTTTTTTATTTAGGAGTAGTTTGGTAATAAAAAAAATTTGGTAAAAATGACGATTTTAAAATTAAATTAAACCTTAGGGACGATTTTGTAAGCAAAAAAAGATTGGGGTGAAAAAAATTTTCAACCCCTACCTTAGAGACCAAAATCGTACTTAACCATATATATATGTATGTATGTACATCCTTATGGTCGAATATGATCGAGGCTGGTTGTGCTCCTCTAATTTTAACGAGGGTCTCACTGAAATTGTTACTCGAACGGCAAAATATAAGAAGAAATTGAGAAGTGGTAATTGAATTAAGGTAAAGGAAAAATGGATAAAGTACGGTTTATTGAATTTGAAATAACAGAAAGCTTCTAACAATTTTTCTGCCTTTGAGTTCACGGAGTGAACACTCCACGTCTCCACTCATAACAACTAAGATGATTTTTACCTCTCTCCCTTTTTTTTCCATATATCCTTTACAGATTCTAACTAACTCTCTTCTTCTTTACTACTCTGCACCCACACTTACTTAGTCATTAGGTAGTCCTTAATCTAATATAGGGCTCTTTTTTCTCTTTTCTCTAGTCATTAGCTTATCTTCCCATCTGCTTTTTCTCCCAGTTCAATTGTGCTCTCTTGAGTTGGGCCTAGAGTCATAGTGATTGCATCAACTATCCCCCTACAATGACCTTATTCTCATGGTTTAAATCAGAAAACATCCTCTACAACTCCTCATAGTTTATCCACGAAGTCTCCTTACAAGGTATCTCCTCCCAATCAACCAGCACTTACTCAATGAGAATTCCTTCCCTCATCACAGAGCAGCGAGCAATGATGGCTATCAGGAG
>NC_029776.3:12916933-12942977 GCF_000817695.3 Arachis duranensis
ATGGAAACGTTTCAACATGGAAACATGGAACACTGAGTGGAGGGTGATGTCCACAGAAAGCTCTAAACAGTACACCAACTGCCCCATGCTTCAAAGAACCTTATATGGTCCAAAAACTCGTCTTCCCAACTTCAGATGTTCTTTGTGGAATAAGGTAACTTGGCGATATAGTTTCACTTTCAATAAAATCCAATCCCCTTTCTTGAACTCTTGGTCATGGCGATGCTTATCGTTTTGCTTTTTCATGCGACTGTGGGCTTGATGCAAGTAGAATCCTAACTCGTCATTGAGTATCTCACGTGTGCGTAGAAAAGCATCTATTTTTAGAACCAGCGAAGTTTCTGCAATATACCCCGGTGGTAGGTTCACAAAAAAACCATGAAATGCCTCATGGGGAGTCATTTGAATCGCAGAATAGAATGAGTTGTTGTAGCAAAATTCGGACCACGGCAGAAACGAGACCCACAGCTATGGCCGAGAGTGGGTGAAAGCACGTAGGTACTATTCCAACGAGCGATTGGTAACTTCTATTTGACCATCACTTTGAGGATGGTAAGCAGTGCTATAGTGCAAACGAGTTCTGCTATGTTCGAATAAATTGTGCCAGAATTTGCTGTGGAAGATGGGATCCCGATCGAAGACAATAGAGGAAGGGAACCCATGAAACTTAACCACTAGAGTGATAAAAACTTTAGCCACTGAACTTGCTGTAAAACCCAGCTGTAAGGGCTCAGAATGCATTGTCTTGCTGAAATGGTCAACAACCACCATGATAGCCAAATAGCCAGTGAATGTCAGAAATTGCATAATAAAATCTATTGAAAACTCCACCCAAGGACCTGAGGGCACCGATAAGGGAAGAAGAAGACCTGCTGCCTTTGCGGGAGAGTATTTTGTGGCTTGGTAAACCTCACACTCCTGTATGAACTTGTGAAGGTGGCGACAGAGTCTTGGCCAAAAGAACACACTACTAAGAGCCTTCAAAGTTTTGAGTTCACCTTGATGCCCTGCCATGGGAGTCAAATGGAATTCCTTAAATAGCTAGTTGCGAAGGTTCTCAAAATCCGGAAGCCAATTCTATTGCGGTAAGTCATAAGTCCTTCTTGGAACTAAAATCGGGTGGTTAAAGCTCCCTAATCGTGTTGAGCAATCATTAACTGGGTTTCTTGATCCAATTTAGTGGTGCGTCGCAATGTAGGAATAAGGGATGATTAGATTGTTGAAAAGGCTTGAAACTAAGTTTCTTGGACTTCTTCCTCTTGCCAAGACAGAGCATCTGCAGCTAGGTTAGTCTTGCCGAACCTATACACTACTTTGAAGTTATACCCTAATAACTTGGTGAGGTAAACTTGCTGATCAGGGATTAATACCACTTGGGTCATCAACTCACGCAAGCCTTGATGATCTGTCTTGATGCAAAAGCGGCGCCCAAGCAAGTGATGCCTCCATTTAGCTATTACTTATGTAATTGGATATAATTCACGGACATAGGCTGAAGCAACCTTTAATCTACTATTGAGCTTTTTGCTAAAATAAGCAATGGGATGTCCTTGCTGGGAGAGGACTGCACCAATGCCATGAGCCGATGCATCAGTTTCAACAACGAAGAGTTGCATAAAATCCAGTAATGTCAATACTAGAGTATGTGTGAGAGCCAATTTCAGTTTTTCAAACGCAACATCAACATAAGGGTCAAAGTGAAAGTTATTGCATTTGAGCAATTCAGTTAGGGGGCCACAATGTGGACATATTTGGCCACAAATCTTCGATAGTACCTAGTAAGACTCAGAAAGCCATGCAATTGCTTTAGATTGGTGGGTTTAGGCCATTCAATAATGGAATTAATCTTGGAATTGTCAACCTGGACCCTTGCTTTACTCACTACATGGTCAAGATATTCCACCTATTCTTGGCAATAGGTACACTTCGATAACTTAGCAACGAAATGTTGCTTTTGCAGCACGGCCAAAGCAGTTCTCAAGTGGGTAAGATGTTCCTCATGGAACCAACTATAGATGAGGATATCATCGAAGAAGACGGCAATAAACTTCCGCAAATGAGGACCAAAAACCTTATTCATCATGGCTTGGAAGGTAGATGGAGCATTAGTAAGGCTAAAGGGCATGACCATAAACTCATAATGCCCCAACTGAGTACAGAAAAATGTCTTGAAAATGTCAGCATCCCGCACCAAAATTTGATGGTAATCTGAGCGTAAGTCAATTTTTTAGAAATAGGCTGGACCATATAACTCATCTAAGATTTCATCAATGGCAGAAATTGGGAATTTATCTTTAACTATGATGGCATTCAAGGTGCGATAGTCCACGCAAAATCGCCAACTGCCGTCTTTTTTCCGAACCAATAGTACCGGGCTTGAAAGGAGAGTGTGACTTTTCCTAATCACCCCTGAGTGCAGCATTTCGGCTACTAACTTTTCTATCTTCTCTTTTTGATAATGTGGATACCGGTAGGGTCTGACATTTATGGGCACAACCTTGGGATGTAATTGGATTTCATGCTCAATCTCTCGTGTGGGTGGTAAGTTCTCGAGCTCTTTAAACACTATCTCATACTCTTGGAGCAACAACTGTACTTTTTTGTCTTATTTTGGGTTTGCTGATTCAGGTGCTAGTTCAATTATCCGCAAGTTTAGAAACGAGGCAACAACATCTGCTGATACTATCTTATTCAAGGCGGGGTTCTCGATAGCACTCGATTGGAACAAGTGTTCCCCCTGCAATTTCACTATAACGTCCCTACTTTAAACTCTATAGTTAGGTGCAAATAGTTCATGGTCACATCCCCTAGTTGCATTAACCATTATGCCCCCAACACTATGTCTGCACCCATGATATCCAAGATAAAAGTTTCTAAATAGAACACATAACCCTACATGTGTAGAAGAACAACACTGCATTTGGAGGCACACCCAATATACTCTCTATTCCCAACATAGACATTCAATTGTTGCACCTGTGTAAAAGGCATATTCAGCTTCTTTACAGTGGTCTCCTTCATGAAATTATGGGTAATGCTCCCATCCACCAACACGATGACTAGCTTCCCTTCGCATGTCCCTACAATGCGGATATTTTTTGGATGGTAACCACCTACCATTACAATGAAGATAATCTCCACCACATCGCTACCAGCCACTAAGGTAGCAGTGTCAAAGAGTGCAACATTAGAATTGGAGAACTCATCTGGTCTTTTCCAGGACAATTCCTCGAGCTCCTCACCCCCTACCAGCAACAAGTAAGTGGACTTACACTTGTGACCCGTGGAATATCTCTCATCAAATAATATCATAATCCCTTGTCTCTCCTCAATTTAATTTTCGCCACAGATAAACGCATATGCGTCGAACTCACTGCCGTGGTGGAAGTGCTCTTCTCAATGGTAGGAATCCCTCCGGGTGCTGGTGACATTACTGTCGGCATTTGCAAGAGTGGTGTCTATGTCATTGTAACCTGCGTCGGGGTTGCAAGAGCTCGATTTCCATGAGGTCGCAAGTTTAATGATCCACTTGGTTCTTCTGTTCCTGGAGCTTGGCTAAGGAAACTGCCTTTACGTATGATTGTAGTTTTTCCAGAATTAACTCGCATTTTAGAGTATTGGTCAACATAGCAACGGACAAAGAAATCACCCATTCCTTGCTCAACATGGTGACTTGATTGGAGAGCTCCTCGAATTGGTGTTGATAAGCGGCCACGGTTGTGAGTTGTTTGAGTTCCTTCAATGCGGCTTTTGGATCGTGAAAGATACTACAGCCGAAGCGAATGCAGAAGGCCTCTAAGAAATTTTTTCAAGTGTGATTGATGGCGTCATTCACATGCCATCGGTACCATGCATAAGATGGCCTTGTCAAATGGAAGGAGAGCATGCACACTCGCCAGGCCTCCGGAACGGCATAAAGCTCGAAGTATTTGCGCGCTCCGAATATCCATTCCTCTACTCCTTCCCCATCGAACATGGGTAACTCTGTCTTCACACCTTTAGGCCAACAAAATTATTGCGACTTGCTCACATTTTTGGAAAAGACGCTGGGTGTTCCATGTTTAGGGATCCCTTGCTTCATCTTCAAGGTTTCGTGAAGCATTCTCTCGATGTTCTTCATAGAGGATTCTACAGAACCGATCCTCTCTTGAGTACTTGTGATCTATGACATCGTCTCAATTTGACTACGTTACAACAGAGCAATTTTCGAGCGATTCTGGGTGCATACCTCTTTTAGCTGAGACATTCGAATTCCTGAATTCATGGTTGAATTTCTCTCAACAAGAGTATCAAAATGTTACTCGAACAGAAAAATAGAAGAAGAAATTAAGAAGTAGTAATTGAATTAAGGTAAATGAAGAAATGGATAAAGTATGGTTTATTGAATTTGAAATAACAAAAAACTTCTAACCATTTTTCTTCCTTCGAATCCAGGGAGTGAACTCAACTCTTACTTAGTCATCAGGTAGTCCTTAGTCCAATATGGGACTTAGGAGTGTGCATGGCCCAGTCGGCCCGACCCGAAGATCCGGCCTGGTCCCGAATACTTTAGAGGCTAATTTGGCGTGATTTCACCGGGTCTAGGACCGGGTAAGAGTCTCAAAAATAGACCCGGTCATTATTTCTAGTCGGGTGCGAGTCAAGTCGAACCTGGCTTCACCCGATCCGTGTGCACCCTAAGGGAACTAAAAAAAATATATGTTCTAAATTTATTTCAATATTATGTTATATTAATTATAAGCTTATTGTTTTATTTTTAATTACGCTTGTTGAATTAGAAAATAGATCAAAGAAGCATCAAATTAGAATTTTTGGACAAATTCAAGTTCAAATATGGATATCAACCTTTCGATAACAATTTTCTTATTTATAAATAAGTGCATCATAAATAAGTTTCTTTATAAGTAAATTTTTTTATAAATTATTATTAAAGTTTTAAAGATCCGCTTTTCACCCAGTTTGGACCTGATATAGTTGTGGCCCGAAAATATTTAGATTTCATCAGGTCTATGATTGAGTTAGAGTCTAAAAAATAAACCCGATGTATATTTAGAATCGAGTCTGGATCAAGACAAATCCGATTTTACCGGGCTCATGCCCACCACTAATGGAACTCTTCTTTCTCTCTTTTCTCTAGTCATTGGGCCTATCTCCCCATTTGTTTTTCTTCCAATTCAGCTGTGCTTTCTTGAGTTGGGCCTAGGATCATAGTGACTGCATCAGAAATCAGAGGTGATGACTGATGAATGCCTTGTCCGTGCAGAAAGAGAAATCCATCAATAGATTATAGTGGTTTATGACAACATTCCCTTCGCTTATCTTAAATATAATTTTTGGTCCGTAATTTAGTTATTTATTTCGGTGAGTATATAGTAAAATTTCTCATCTAAGAAAGTTAATATAAATATCTAAAATTTCTTATATTTATATTCATATAATTCTGTATATGTGTCTAAAACATATGTTCAACATTTCTCTTAAAACAAAAAAAATTGATATTTTTCCCTCTTATGGCTGCAAATGCACTAGTTTCAAACCAGAACGATCCGGTTCATAAATCATTTATTTATTTCAACTATTTTGGTTAGTAAACAATTAAGATTTTCCTGAGTATATTTTTACTGTCTGCATTCAGTTACTCGGCTGAAACACAAGAAGCCGAATGCCAAAGAATATCCAATATCAAGAAGATTACATTATATTACAATTTACAACAGAGACATCATATCTGAAGCTCGTTTCCGAGTCCATAACATCATATATGACATCATATCTGGATATCATCCAGTGAGAGTTCATGTGTGGTCATCATCTTCAGTTTCTGCAGAAACCAAAGTATCAAACATATAGTAAGCAAGGGTCATAGAAAAAAATTGCATTGCAAAGGATCAAAACTTTAATACCGTAATAAATTGGGCAGGATCATCAAGACTTGATGAACCTAGAATAATTTCCCTCTTCAGCTTTCCAGTAAGTTTATGACAAGCCCTAAGCTGAGGATTAAAAACATCAAATCAGACCAGAAAATCTTTTAATAGAATAAATATTATCTTAGCACCGAATCACTACAAGCCAGCAGGAAAGCATAAAAATTGCATGTTAACTTTCGGCATAGAGGGAAGATTACCGAGTATACTACTTTATTCTCTAGTCACGCTGGAAGAAAGAATACGAAACCTTGAATATCCATCATCGGAGCCACGTGGTCGAGCCCAAGTTGGTGTTCGTCTTGATCTCATTGACTGAGGTGGAGGAACTGGGTTTGCAGCCCCAGCAAATGGTGAACCATGGAATGTTGGACTTGGATCATTCAGACATGGATAATCTTCCTTTGACAAATCATTCTTCGCAAGTTTTTCAATAAGTTCCTAAAGAATCATCCACTTATCAGATACGAGGATAAGAACTTACGTTGAAGCTAAATCATAAAAATGCATTTGATTGGATCAGCGTAATGAATATTATTCCCCCATATGAAACTTTCTCTTTATTCTCATTATATTACGATGATATCAAAGGGTAGATATCACAATTCAGAAACAAGATGAAACTAAACTATCATGCGAAGTCCATAGGCTCAACAATAGCCTACCTATGGTGTTCTTTTAGGATGTGCGAACAAGTAGGTTAAGAGGAAGGAAATAAGAATCTTTTACAAACTCTCAAAAATCTTCTTATAGTTTTAAGAGCAAATAGAAGTTTTAAAAAATATGGTTAATTACTCTCTTAATTCCTATAATTTCACCAAATTTTCAACTATGTCCCTATATTTTTTTTTTTTTCAATTGGGTCATTACACTACTTTTAATTTTGTAATTAGGCCCTTTGCATATAAAAAAGGTTAAAATTAATAGAATATTTCTCCCAAAATACATGCGGTCAAAGATCTAGTTAGGTTTTTAATTATGAATATCTTCAATTTGCAAAGAAATATTCAATTATCTCTAACATTTTTTACACTAAGAATGACTTAATTATAAAATTAAACACAGTGTAAGAACCCAATTGAAAGGAAAAAAAATATAGGAACATAATTGAAAATTTGATAAAATTATAGGAACCAACAGAATAATTAAACCTTAAAATATTATGATAAAAGTAAAACACATTTAGTTATTTTAATAGACAACAAAATTATAATGGGATAGTAAATCCCGATCCTTCAATTTCGTCACCCTTATTTATTTTAAACTCTTAAACAAAGTTAAGTTTAAACCTTCTCCCAATCTTCTTATACCCTTTTGCCACCCCTTTGCTTTCCTTCATGCCTTGCCTCCCAACCAAGCACACAATTCTCAGTTGAATTTTCATAAATAAATGCATATTTTTATGTTGGAAAATCAAATTAGTAATGTACTTTTTACCTCTATTATGGGATAAAAGCGAGATAGTTGCCATGTCTCGTCTTCACCAGCACGGTCTTTCCTTGCAGCACGCTTCTTCTGAACTTAAAATAACAATTTTCAGATGGAATACAATTTTATAATATTCGAAAATCATGGATTTAAACTCGAAGCTAGAAACAACCTTATGGATATCAAATTTAAGACCACCGAAAGCAGCAGTCAAACTTTTCTTGGTATCTGGCTGTCCCCCAAGCATTCTCAAATTATTCACAGCGGTTATATCGTCATCTGTCAACCGTGCTACCTGAAAGGAATTTCAAAGGATAAAATTGGATAACAGTAACACCATGGCAGGAGCTAGGACATGTATGATGTATCATTTAAGATTAAGAATATACTAATTCTTTGTAATATAAAATGAACAGCAAGTGAAAATTAAAATGACAACCATTAAAAAAGCATCCTTACCCTCATCAAATTTCTACCCTTTTCTCCCTCGAATTTCTCGGGATAAACAGCTGCAAGAATCATTATCATGCGCAATTTATTTTCACGAGTAGCGTCCTGCATAAAACAATATCTCTATCCAATTTAACAGACGAGCAGCAGTGAAAAAGTGTCTATACTGCATTAAAATTTTCTCATGTGCATTGTTGACTAATATAAGGGATATCAAATTCCTTTTACGAATTTCTTACTTCTTTAGTAGTAAAAAATTTGATGACATCTTTCATTCCTGCATCTCCGAAAACAATATCTTGCTCCAGCTGCCCAAGTTCCCGCAGTCCTGTCTCCCTAATGATGCTATTAATTTTTCCTGCAATCTGGACAAAGAAGCACCTCATTTACAAAGCTGAGAAAATCATAGTTGGATACACTATCATTATTAAATGTTTTCATCAATAGGCTGCTGTTATTGTTTAAAAATCATAAATGAGCTCCAATAGGTTGCACCTAAATAATATATACATATAAATTACTGATAAATTGCCAAAAGGTGGTACAAGATTGCAAAAGAACCAACCTCTACATGGAGAGAGAGTTTGTCAATTTGTTCACTGTATTGTGGTAGTGCTTGGACCATCTTTTGCAAGTCCCTTGTTGACATTTCTTTACTATCTCTAAACATAAATTGCAATTTTATTATTTAGTAAAATATATCAAGTCAGGAAGTAGATGAATAAATAGTCATTTCTAGCAAGCTCCACATATAGAATTAGCCAAATTGAGAAGCTAACTTTCCAGAACAACAAATACATATCTTTGCCTTTGATTTATTCTCCAAGCAAGAATTTTACCATTTTACACAACAGCACATGTTTAGATAATTAGATTCAATACAAAAACAGGGAGGTTTAAACTTTAAACATTACATGACATCCTCGCATAATTAAAATTAGAGTAGATTACACTAACCACCCTTGGGGTTAAGTTATATTATACACAACACCCCTTTTGATTTAATAAGTTAACAATTTAGTACTTAGTTAAGCATCAAAATCTTCTCATATAACAATTCAACACACAAGAAATCCCCAATGATCACCTTGATCCATGTTGGATTTGTGCTGCTTTGTTTCTTGAAATGAAGTTGGTCATTTTCTCGTGTAACCTTTCACTTGCCTGTCAAGGCTACCAATATCAGAGGGTTTTAAAGTGTAAAACAGTAGAAGCATAAATGTGACAGACATACATCTGCAATATGTGCATGGCGAAGCTCAAGCCATACAGGATCATGATCCTCCAAAAGAACCTCTTTTCTCTCAGGTGGTACCCCATCTTTGCCAGGAACCTTAAAAATAAAGTAGAACCATGCTTATAACAAGAGAGTTGACATGAGAGAGAGAGAGAGAGAGAGATTTCAGAATTTACTTCATGAACATATTTATTTCCTTCCATATTCAGCAAATCATGACACATGGCATCATATGTCCATTCATGTATCACAGGGGCAATCTACAAATTCAGAATAATATCCTCATTGTAAATACACAACAGTGTCAAAAGAATACAAAGTCAATGACTAACAAACAGAAGTTAGAAACCTGATCAAGAGATCTGTCAAGAATGAGCAACTCGCAAGTCTCTGTCTGAGGAAAATTGGGTATAGTTTTTTTATATTTCATAAGGCAGTCCCACACTCCAGCAGCAACTTTTGTGGGAATAAGATCACGGAAAGTAGTCATTGTCATTGGATCTAGTGTCTTGGCAGCACGGAAGCGAACAAAAGGAAATTCCTAGAGAAAAGGAGAAAAAGAAAAATCTTTACATACTTCAGGAGATTTCTCAACCAAGTCTTTGAACAATTATGTAGTATTGACTGCATACTCTTAACGAAGCAAACACTGTAGCAAGCCGCAGAGCCATCACATTCAAACATGCAACACCTTTGCGATTATTCTCTTCATCCCCAAATAGCTCCTCCAGAGCTCTCTCATTGTTCGTCATGAATCCCTGCATTATCATGGGCAAATGATCATTTAAAATAATAAACAGGATTGTTAAGGATCACAAAAAAAAATAACTCAAGGGAAGGTCGTCAATAAACAGGTTTCACAAATTCTGAATGACTAATGAGATATTATAATAGATACACATGAATGTTAAAAATTGCCAATTTGGACAGGTGGACTGATCCACTTACGTCACAGTGGATTTCACTTCTAAATGATAAGCATTGAAATTACTAACAAACAAAATCCAAAAGCATTGAAATTACTAAAAAACAAAAGGGAAGAAAAAATGTCTAAATCTATTAAACAGAGGTGGCATAGATGACAGACAGAAATGGAATAAATACAAGTACAATGATAACCACATACCTGGCTGTCTATGGGAAAATACTCCAAATTCATCTGCATGGTGTCACCCAAATGATGGGAAGAACACAATAAGCAATTAAATTGTTTGAGCAATAGTATGAATTTAAGCACAATCTTGTTTCTAGATAGAAAATCTTCACCTCTTTCAGTGCACCTAATCGGGGCAACACCCTTGTATCTTTCTTAATCTCCATAACTAATTCTCGAGGAATGGTTGAGCTGAAGAAAACAAATGCCCTGAAAAAGAAGAGGGGGGCAGAAAACAAGATGTGAGGATGAAATACCATTCATTAGAGAGATATTATAAAGATCATCACATACTTCCTGTATAAGGGTGTCTTTCCAGACATGTCTGACAAAAACATAATTACACTGCAAACAGAAGTGGGGAGAAAGTCATTAGTTAAGGAACTAGTTTCATGAAATTGATAGAATTCAAAAGATGAGTGCATATGTTACTTCTCTTTTGTTGGCTGGATGAAATATATAGCATCCATTGTGGGCAAGGGCTGCCTTCTCTTGTATATGTCTTCAACCACTACAAAAAAGAGTAGAAAGTCTCATAGCATCGAAGAAATATAATCAAGAAAAGGGAAGGACCAATGAGAGGCCATATACACAACTACAACCTCTTTGCAAGAAATAATACTATTTGTGGAAAACCAACAATATAAGTCCCCTAAATAATTTTCTCCTATTGTCCTATTCACGAGATCCACTCAAAGATGGTGGAAGAAAATTTAGAGAAAAATTATGGTGGAAAAATATTGACTAGGCATTGGTAGAAATGAAAATGACTGCTCAAAATATACTCTTGTGATTCTTACATGAGACGCCTTCATCGGTGATATCGGCCATCTTGCATGAGTGAGACATTATCTTTACAGTAAGTTTGTCCATTATAAGTACCTGCAGGCAAGCAGCCCATGAACCAATATAATTACCAAAACTAGCTGCACATCTCCTTGTCCATAATGCATAATAGTATAGTTATCAAGGCAAGAAATTAAAAACCCATGATGATGCTATTTGGAACTAAGCTTGTAGACAGACATATCACAGCTACAATGAGCAAAGCCAGTTTTCAATTCTAGGCATATGAATTTTCTGATTAACCATTCTCATAAGGTGAAGGTGAAAAATTGAAGAAGGCTCATAAAACATGTTCTTTTCCAATCATCAACATTTTAAGAAGAAACTATGTTAAATGGTTCAAAGAAATGAACCAAGAAATTTATATAAAGGTGACAAAGGGTAAGTCCTTCCGCATACAACATAAAGGTTAAACGAATGTATGCATAATTCATCAAACTGGTGGCATCAGATACCTTCCAAGTCGATTTCGAATCACCTGTTTTTGCTGACCTTAGCATTTCATGTAATAATCCTGAGGCAGTTCCAGTTCAAAAAAGTTAAATGTGACTGTGTGAGCAATTAAGCAATAAGTAATTCACTATTCAATGAAGGGGAAAAAACTAAAAGGACACAATTCTTGCAAAAGACTGAAATGACATTAGTAGAAAGTGTTATTGCCATTGTGAATGCATAGCACTAGCTTCGTGACAGTAAAGTACTTGTTTACGAGCTCATGCGCTAAAGCTAAAGCTAAATCTCGTCACTCAGATAACATATAACCGAAGAAAAATGATGAAACGGCATAAATATGACAGCATGAGCATTGGGCAAACAAAATACAGTTGAAGAACAAAATAGTAACTAGCGAAAACGACGTAAATAACAAACAGAGAAGTTTTGCAGTAGATGAAAACAGTTGAGAAAGAACAAACAAGGGAAGAGGAGTTACGTTCGCGGGTAATTTGCTTGAAACTTTTGTGGTCGGCAGCGTAAGAAGAAGAAGAAGAGGAATCAGAATCGGACATAGACATGCTTGATGATCTGTACTGTAGAGCTTCCTCCGTGTGATTGTCTGATTGATTATATGCTGACGACCTTGGAAATGGATGAAGGAAGAAGCGCGTGAAGACGAAGCGAGGAAGAAAGGGATTTAAGTTAACTTAAAAGAGAGGGTTTATATATTTGATTCAGAAAAGTAAACAAGATTGTTGGAATGATCAAACTGTAAGAGATGAGTGGATGACGTGTGGGCTGTTGAATAGTCCTCCACAGTGATCCAAATGGATCGAAACGGGTCGGGTCAGTGCGAGCGGGTGGCGCATAGCAGCTTCGTTTTTTTCCAGAAGCGGAGTGGAGTGGACCGTTGCTGAACTACCGTGGACCCCACCGTTAACTCCAACGCATTCCGAAGCGTAAAAAGTAACTCTTCATTGATTTTTGTGTCATAAATAATAAATAAAAATTTAAAATATTTTTTTATTAAAAAGATTAATTTTAAATATAAAAAAATATAGTTAAACTTTATAGTTAACGATATGTATTGTAAAATTTTCATATGTGTTTAATCAAGTCCTCTTATAACTGTTTATGCGGCTATTTATTTTAAAGTTGGACATTTCTTTGAAAAAATTGATGGTATGGTGCAAAATCTTTCTCTCCCAACTGAGGTTGTAATAACCCTTTTTCGACATCGTCATACTCTAAGTCTTGAGCAAAATTTTCTGCATAAGTGTCTCTTTCATTCTCAACAATCATATTATACAATATAATACAAGTTCTCATTATGTTTGCAAGTTTCTTCCTTTCCCAAAAGCGCGTTGGATCACGTATAATTGCAAAGCGTACTTGTAACACTCCGAATGCTCATTCTATATCTTTTATTTGCCCTTCTTGGTATTGTGCAAATAACTTGCATTTTTCCCCTATAGTTTTGAAATTGATTTGACAAATGTGACCCATTCAAGATAAATACCAACTGTTAAATAATATCACATAGTATAGTTATTACCATTAATACTATAGTTTAGGGTTAAGTACTGTTTTCGTCCCTAAGGTCTGGAGTGAAAATCAAATTCATCCCCGACCTTTTTTTGTTATTAAAATCGTTCCCAACGTTATAAAACATTATAAAATCGCCCTTTTGTCCATAAATAAAATTTTCTAGACAATTTTGCCCTTAAACAAAAATAAAAAAATTCTCCCCCATTGTCACCACTATCCCCTGCATCATCAGTCATCACTACTATCACCACCAAACTCGTGCTTCTTAATCAACCCTTCAGAGCCAAGCACCTCACAACTCTCCTCCATTGCGCACAACTTCTACACTCCAAACAAGCCAAGTTCATTGAGCTCCATCCCAGAAAGAACACAACCCTTTTTTTTCCCCAAAGTGCGCAACAACTAATGAATTCAATTACAAACACCAACCTAAGATCCTTACAGATTCATGCAATTCCTTAATCAACCTTTTGAGCCAAAGTAACTCACAAGGAATCTCCACTACAAGGCACAATTTTTTCACTCAATAAGAAGCCCATGTTCATTCAATTCTAACCCAGAATAAATCCAGAAAGAACATAACCCGTATAAGAATTGAAATGTTATTCCCACTAATTCAACAACAACACCACCACAGTCAAATTCAAGACAAAAAATTTTAAAAATTCAATCTTTCAAACTCAAAAAGAGAGAACGTAGATTTCAGGAACAAATCGAGGTGAACCATGGCGAGTAGTGACCCATGCGCTGCCGCCTTCTTGAACGACTCCGTACCTTTTCTACATTCTGCTTCATCCGTGGGTTTCCGTGCTTGAACTTCTTCCCCATCGGAGCAACATCATCGCCTCCTCAGCGACCGTAACACCTACCACCACGATCGGCACACCACCGACGCCACCTTCAGCAAGATTAACAAAAATTTCATATCAAACAACATAAATAGAGATCTGGAAAAAGAGAAAGAGAGGAAGAGCTAGTTACATAAATAGATCTGGAAAGAGATGAGCTCCAAAAAGTAGAACAAAGAAACAGAGAAGCAGAACAGGAAGCAGAAGGAGTCGACGCTAAAGGAGAGAACGGGATTGAGTCAGCACCAAAGGAGAACGTCAGCAACAATGCCCTTTCTCACCGGCGGTGCCTTCTTCCTCTTCTCTTCTTTTTCCTCTTCGTTCTCCACCCTTCCCTCTCTTCTTTTCTTCGTAGCTTGCACTCCTCTCTGCGCTGTTGAAGGAAAAAGAACAGATGAGGGTAAATGATGGATGAAGGGCATTTTTGTCCAAAAATTAGAGAAAGGACAATTTTTTAACGTTTTATAACGTTGGGGATGATTTTAATAACAAAAAAAGGTCAGGGACGAATTTTATTTTCACCCCAGATCTTAGGGATGAAAACAGTACTTAACCCTATAGTTTACCTCTGAAGCACGGTCATTAAAAATAACATTGAACATCGGTGAACGATTTAACACATTGATATCATTATTTGAACTAGAAATTCCAAAGAACGCATGCCATATCCAAAGGTCTGAAGATATTACAACCTCAAGTACTATGGTTACAACTCCACGATAACCACTCATGTACATACCTTTCCATGTCTTCGGACAATTTTTTCATTGCCAATGTATGTAGTCAATGCTACCCAACATGCCAGAAAAGCCACGACCTTCTGCCATTTGTAGCAGGAGTCGTACATCATTTGAATTTGGTTTTTGCAAGTATTCATCATCAAACACCGAAAGACATCTTCAACAATTTTTTCCAACATTCAATTCTAGTGCCCTCGCCTTTGCCCACATAATCATCAACAGCTACGCCATATGTTAACATCCGTATCGCAGCAGTGCATTTTTGGAGTGGTAACAAGCCTCTTCTCCCAGTTGCATCAACCCTCTGTTAGAAATACGGATAGGCATTTGAGAGAGCATCTGCTATCCGAAGGAACACATGTCTTTTCACTCAAAATCTCCGTCGAAAAATGTTAGCATTATACACCGACTCATCTTGGAAAAGGCAATCATGTCCTGCTTCTCGATCTCTTTTGATCCATCTACGAAGAGTTGGGATAGAACTTCTATCAATATCTTCTTCTTCTTCTTCTGAATATCGAATAAACACTCATCAATCTAATTATCTATGAGTGCATTATCTCGTCGTCTTCTTTTACCATACAAAGCCTCATTAAATATATCATCAAAATTTTTAGCCATAGCTTGAGGTATTTTTTGGTATTTTTTTAGGTGAGAAACTAGATTTGGAATGGAGTTGCTGAATCATTGATAGTTGATATTTATAAGTGTGTTCGCAACAAGTAACTACTTCTCAATGACTAATTTTGCAACGGCTATTTAACGACTAGTTTTTTCTTGTCTAAGTTTAAAAGGCTAGTTTTGCAACGGTCACTTTTATAAACAATAACAGCACAATAATATTGACTAATTTAAAAAGTTACATTAGAAATAAATAAAATAGACTACATCATATACTAGTAATATGCAATAAAAATAAAAACATACTACTTAACTCTACGAATACAAGAAACCATTAAGTAAACCACTTATTGAGAAAAGTTTTGTAAGTAATTGAAAAAAGAGTTGAGTAGGTTTGGATCAATTTTTTCGAACAAAAATAATATCAGTAGAATTTGATTTCGTAAACTTTGAAAGAAGATAAAAAAAAAAGTAGAAAAAAGTGTGGTAATAAAAGTGTATGTAAGTAGTATATATAGAATAAAAAAATATTAATTTATTAATAATAACGGCAACATAGTAATAGCTAGTTTTCAACGGCTAGTTTTGTAATGTGGTTAGCATTTCAAATTTCATAAATAAAAATAAATAACTCACTAAAAAAATTATTTTGTAATGTGTAAAAAATTAAATTTACNGATTATTTATTATAATTAATTATGATCTAATTATTTAAATAATATTAATTATAATTTAATATAATTATTTAATTAATTATTATTTTAAAGATAACTTGCCACATGGTAAGTTATTATTGGTGGGATAGAATCTCTGTGAGGAGAAACTCCTCTTTTTTTAGGCTTGTGCAAGGACCTATCTATTCTTCTCTCCAATGGTTATAATCCCTATGTGTCAGAAAAAAGTGAGAGAGGGACTTACCGTTGGATGTGTGATGGAGTGCAGAAGCTGGTGAATTAAAAATTTATTAAAATGGTTACGTTACAAGTATAGTTCTTAACTCACCGAAAATCTGCCTATCAATTTAGAAATGTGTCACTGAAAGTTTAAATTAAAATTACTGGGAGTTTTAAGTCCCAGGTCGTCTCCCAACGAGTTGCAGAAAGATGTGCTGTTTTATTAATCAGAGGTTTTCCAAAATGGGTTAAGATATTCCAAAAAGAGTTGAGCTAAGTAAATTGGGATTCAAATTGAGGAATTTTAAATAATAAAAATAAGAGGCCTTGACTGGGAATTGATTGGTTAAAATCTCTATCATTGATGGTGTGATTGTAAGATTAATTTATAATTAATAGTTGTTCTGTTTGGTTATCCCTTACTAGGTAAGAGAAAGTCAAACAAGTGGAAATGCCAGATCTGTTCACAAGTTGCAACCCACTTAGTTCAAAGAGATTGGCGTCGATGACAGGATAGCAATCCAACATTCAACCCAATTACAAATTTTTCTTTCAATCCTTCTAACTCAAGAGTTCCTTTTAATCAACTCCCCATCAAGTAATGAAACTACTCACGCATTATAAATAAAGAATCCATGGCATATGAAAGGGAATTAAAAGAAGACATGATTATTGGAATGAAATTTAAATTAAAAAGAAATAATCCTTGCATTAATTAATCATAAAAATATCTGAATGACAAAATTGAACATAACAAAGAACATGGAAGAATAAAACCAAGTTAAGAGAACAAACTAGAGTGATGAAGTCTTGATGAGGAAAATAACTCTTCCCAATGTTCCAATGCTAAGATCAATTGAAAATTAAAATTCTAAAAACTAGAGAGAAAAAACCTAAGAGAGTGAAAAACTAGATCTAAAACTACTCAATGAATGTGTCTCTTGTTTCTGCATATTCTCTGACTTTAGTCTGCTGTTCCGGGCCGAAAACTGGGCCGAAATAGGGTCCAAAGTCGATGGTTTCAGATTCTGCAGTTTATGCAGATCGCGCATGTTACGCGATCGCGTCGTCCATGGGGCCGCGTCACTGCGATTTGCGCTCCTTCGCGCGGTCGCGTGAGCCATGCGACCGCGTCACTTTTCGCTGGTTATCTCCTCAAACTCTTGTGTTTCTTCCATTTTTGCTAGCTTCCTCTCCAATCTCCGTCTCATTCATGCCCTATAAAGCCTGAAACGCTTGACACACAGATTACGGCATCGAATGGAATAAAGGAGAATTAAAATTAAATAATTAAAGTCTCTGGAAATCAATTTTTAAACATGTAATAAATTCAGGAAGGAAATCTAAATGCATGCTAAATTGATGAATAAGTGGGTAAGGATCACGACAAAACCACACAATTAAACACAATATAAACTATAAAATAGTGGTTTATCAATGTGCTCTGAGAGAAGGGAGAAACTCCACCTCAAAAGACTTCACTGTATCACCTAAATCTAATTTTTTTCACAAACCGGAGCTCCGATCAACGATCTGTTTGCGGTTACACGTCGTTCTCAACTCCCTCTACATTTCTATACCCTTTTGCGGTGAATAATCACAAAAACTCTACCCTATTTTTTTATTTTTCTCTTTTTGCATTTTGGGTATATAGATGTTAAAGTTTGTGATTTTGATAGTATAATTCTAAAGAATAGTTCCTTTCATTAACTTAGGGTGGAGTTAACTGATCATTACTCACCAAAATCTTTGTTAAAATCCCAATTATATGAATGATCCAAGAAAGTATTGGTTCTAAGTATATATGAAATTTTGTGCACATTTGATTGCCTTGACATATGCAAAATGCAAGCTCATGTATATCATTACATTCTTTTCACACTAAGTTCTGTGCAATGAAGTGATAATCATAATTAGCTCACTCATCCTTAAAATCAAAACTAAAATTTTCAGCCGACAAAAAAAGTCACATGCCAAATAATAATATTATTTCTCACCCTTCTTATAGCATCTTTAGATTCTTTGGGAAATCCTTTCAACAGAACTAGATGAAAGACCTTCAATTAGATGAATGTGGTGAACAATCAGTAGCGTGTATAGTGTACACTGATAATACCTACACATGCCAAGTCTCACAGTTATCTTCACCATCAACGCTGGTAACTTCATCAATCCCAACAATGTCTGAGGTTCTATTCACTTTCAGTAATGAATCATCATAGAAACTTTTCATCTTTTGGAGTCTACTCATTTTTATTGTCTTAACCAACGCTCCTCAAAATTGGTCAGGATGTCAAAAGCTACTGGACCATCAATTCTCGAGTGCAAATCATGCCATGGTTCTCTTGGACACCCAGTAACAAGCCCTTTCTTAGTATATAGTACACAAATAAAAAGATGGATGATGCTAATGAATATTATATATCATTGATTAGAGTCAAAAGCTAACAAGGCTAAAGGGATGATAAGATATACCTTAAAGTTAGGATTATGAAAGTCATTTTTGTGAGTTGTTTGCAAAGTTCTAAAGAGAGAATGTTCTGGTATATCATATCTTCCAACACATAAATTGTTATGGATACCTAACTTAATTAGTTAGCAATTAATTAGTCATTCTTGTAGGGGTTGTGAAACAAGCACAAACCCTGGATATCTTGTGGGTTGTGAAACACATATTGAGGTAGACTGCCATTTTGTTCGAGAGAAAGTTATGCCAGGATTCATCAAACTGATCCACGTTCGAACTTAGCATCAGCTTGCCGATGCCTTCACGAAGCCGGTAACTCCAAGTTTGGCATGATTAACATATACATGCCAACTTGAGGGGAGATGCTATGGATACCTAATTTAATTAGTTAGCAATTAATTAGTCATTCTTCCTACTGTATATCAGTTAGTTAGGTTCTCAACTCACTTATAAGTCCTCCCATGAAAGCTACAATCTTTTTATGTGCCCTGCATCAGCATCCACAATGACAGTCTGTTGGTGATAGGTATAGATAGTCCCAACTTCCTAAAATATTAGTATGTAGTTGGATATATATGAACTGATGAACATATGGAATTTTTGGCTCACCTGTGTTTTGAGCAAACTAGGTCCTTTTCCACCAGCTCTTGGGCAAAGAAGCACTCAAACGGAAGAGGGCCTGAAGAAATGGCGAGTGTCCTCATCGTGAGTGTCCATTGGTCTAACCTACATATTAGAATAATTTGAAGATAGTGTTAAGAAACTAGTTACAGTACAAGGTATCATCTGATACATAAGGTAATCAATTACATTATTCACATCCAAACATAAATTAATTTATTTTATTAAATCCTACACATTTATCAAACATGTTTGCAACTAATATAGAAGCTCTCAAATCATGTATTTCAATGTGGGAGTGATGAAACTCAAGATAGCACAAAAACCAAAATGGCATTTGCTCCTATAATACTATTAATATATGTATAAAACTATAAATTGAATAACTATCCAAAATCAGCTAGGCATGATAAAAAGCTTAATTAAAACAACAACAACATAAGCCGTGGCAACAAACAAAATCACCAATACAAAGCTTAATTGAAGTTTGGTTTGTTGTCGTTTTCTGACCAAGGAAGCTATTGGAAAATAGGATCATCCCACACATGGAGCAAAACTTTCATACCTTCGTGTGATTTGGCTTTGAGAAGTGCAATCCTTTCCATCATCTCTAGTACCTCGAATCAAAATAACATCAATGGCAGGACAAATATCTTCTAAAATGCAATGAAGAATAAATTAATTAAAAATTAAGTAAATAACAATGTAACATCTCTTATTTTCAAAAAATTTAATTATGAATAAGTTATGTTTTATTTTATTAAATTAAGCTTTTCATTATAAAAATTATTTTATTGGAGATATTTAAATTAATCTTTATGATAATGAGTTTAGATTTATTAAGAATCTTATTCTATTTAATTAGATATTTTGTTTAATTGAAAATAAGATCTGGGTAATTAAAATTAGTGAAAATTTCATCGTTTAATTCAAATAATTTGAATTTTTAGTTTAATTTTATGAATTAAGAAAATTATCAGATTATCTCTAATTTTTAAATTAGAGTAGCTATTTGAAACTAATTGATGAATTTATAAATAAATAGTATTCTAAAAAATAATTATATTAAATTATATTTGATTTTCACTTACAATCCTGACTCTATCATAACACATACACTCTCTCACTTAGTTGTCGCCACCCTAACCCTAACACACTCTCACCCGCCACCCCCTCACTCACGCAACATACACGCACCCAAACAGGAAAAGATGGAAGAAAGAAGAAGAAGAAGAAAGAAGGAGAGAAAGCGAGAAAATCCAAGTTTTAGGGAATGTTTTGCCAAAAATTTTATAAGAATTTGAATGAAATTGAATAAATGATTATGGTTAGAAAAATAAAATAATTTTCAAGTCTTTTTGGGAGAAGTTTTAAACTTAAGATGAAGTTGAAGTTAATTTGGGAACTTGGATTTGGCTTAGTTGGCATTCAATGGATGCCAATTTGGTGAAAATGAGTTTTGGAGGATTTTTTAATGGTGTAGAAAAATCAGCACTACGGCAGATTTTTAACCCAATTTTGGAGGGTCATAATTTGATGCCCAAAATTTGAAAATTTATGAAACTTATTTTGAAATAAAATTGGGGATGTCTATTATATTGTCTTTGAAGAGCGGAAGCAAAATGAATTTTGTACTAAAAGTTATGATCTTTTGAATTTTGGTGGTTGAAGTTGAATTTTGTAGATTATGCAACAATGCCTAGTTTCGTGTGTATGTATGATGGCAAAATTGCGCGTACGCACAAAGCCTGCGTAAGCACCAATGTACATATTTTTCAAAAATGCTGTTTTTTTAAACTATTAAACTTTTTCGGCGAGTTTGTAACCCTTTATAACCTCCGTATAGAGTCTAGTAAATATTGTAAAGGCTTTGAATATGTTAGGGTGGATATAATGAGTTTTATTGAATGACAAAAATTTGTTAAATGAGATATAAATATTGTGAGAACAGTGGCTTTGTTCTGCTCACGGATTAATGATGATAATTGTTTTAATAACAGATGAGATTATGATGAATTATAACTTATGAAATTGGTTAAGATTGTGATTATAATAATTGATTGGTAAGGACGTGGATTTTATCCTTCTTACACAATGTTGCTTTGAGACACCTACACCTGACAAGAATTGTGGTTTTATCCCACTTGTTCAATGCTACAGTGTAGACGTAGGGACAGTGATTTTGTCTCGTTCACGGTGAGGACAATGGTTTTATCCCGCTCACAGTTTGAGTATGATTATGGTTATGTTTGATTGTGATTATGATTATGATTGTGTTATGTTAGATGTGAGAAAGGTGAAAGAGCACTCTCCCTACGAGTTTTGATTATATATGCATGAGATTTTATTCATCTCCATTCTCTCTCTAGTTGCAAGGTGATAGGGTACTCTTCCTACGAGACTTGTTTCTACATGTATGAGATATTTTTCCTCCTGAGAATGCTCATCAAAGAACTAAGGTCCAGTTTAGCTACTGGATGTGTCGAGTCTGAAATATAACCGACACGTGAGCTCACGCCCAGTAGGCCAAGCATGCATCATGTGCATTTGCTTGTAATTGTTTGGGCGTGCATAATTGTTTGGTTTACCTAATTGATAATTTGTTTAACTGTTAATTGTGCTACTTGTCATAATTGTTTTTTATGTGTGATTATTTGTTTGACTGTTTGATTACTTGTGATTGTAATTATTCGGATTTATTGTGAAGTATTGTGTCTTGTAAGAGATTGAGTATATGATTAATTGAATAGTAAATCCTGAAAGAAATAGGAAGTAAATAATATGCCCAATGATCAAAGTTTAAAAAAAGTAAACAACAATAGAATAAATTAGTTAATTTTGAGAAAATGATAGTTCAGAAAAAAGATTCATTAGAAGAGCAATGACGACTGCCGTAAAACAAACTTTTTTTATATATCTTTCTATGAGAATTCTAAAATTTCTCTACTGAGACCTTCGAGTTAGGTTCTCACTCCCTACCGTCCTATATTTTTCAGAAAACGGAAGAGAAAGCCTGTGAATAATTTACCGAGCTTTTGAATGTGCATTAGTTAATTTGTAGATTTGAATTTGTTTGATTATCTTATATGTTCTCCCTCGCTTTTCTTATTGTTATTTATATTTTGTAAAGAGTGATAGAAGTGGTGATTTTATAATATATGTTTGTATATTATTTGTATACATTATTCTTGTAAATGTAAAAGTATACCGATGATTTGTATGCATATATGTATAAAAGAAAAATATTACCGGTTTTTCAAAAAAAAAATAATAAAATTTGTAGGTAAAGACTCCTACTTATTATAGTTATATATAGTTGAGTGGTTGTAATATATTTATGATAGCTATATTATATTATAGCTATCAAAATGGTGCAACTGGAAGCATTTTATTTTGGTAGTAAGGGTGTTACAAACTTCAGATATATTTAAAAGAAGAATACTAGAGAACCATCAAAATCAAAATTTATTGTTTTTAGTCATCACTGGAATAGCAATATTTGGACTTATATTTACAGGTATTTGCACACAAGAAATATTTTTTCGATAGGCCAAAAACTAATTCACTGCAGTACTAAGCTCTATTTAAGGATTTATCGTTGGTCAATAGGTTGCTACATGCACAAGGCGATATTCGAACTCCCGACACTTGCTTAAGCGGACTAATGAACTAACCACTAGACTAATCTAATTTGATTTACACATAAAAAATATATAATTTGTACTTCTAAATCAATATAGTTTACGCTCACATTTTTCAGAATTTATACATATAAATAATAATTTAATATTTATAATGGCTAAATAATAGCCAAATTTATAAAAACTTAATAGTCACATAAATAAAATTTTTCTATTAAAAATTCAGTCTCTTGCCCGTCCCAGTTGATTGGTAATAATTAATACAGTGGACTAGATGATTTAATAACGATGAGGAAAATAACAACAAAAATGTTATAATATAATAGTATACTTGATTGAGATTAATAGTGCGATATCCAAATACATGGAGGAAATTCAACACAACTAAGGTGTTTTGGTTGGTGGAGTAATTGATTCAACAATTCAGTGGTTTAATTATGGTTCAATTAAAATTCAACTGATTAAAAATTAAATATAAAACAAAATTATAAAAATTTTAATATATAATTTTCAATATTTAAATGCAATATATATTCAACTAAACAAACACCGAAATCACAAACATACAGTATAAATTACATATAGCAAAACAAAATTTCAGCCAAAAAAATATAGTTTTAAATTCTTTAGAAGTTCATATGAAGTAGATTATCCAAAAAAAAAACTTGTTATTAGTGTCAATGTGTAATTTAGTTTTTGAAAATCACTAAAATTATTTTAAAAAATTTAAGAAAGTACCATCAACCATCAATAAAATTATTACAGAAGTAATAAAACAAAAGAATAACAAAAGAAGTAGTAATTAGATTTTTTTCTGTTAATCAACTGAGTTAAATAGTTAATCAAACTGAAAATATCATTGTTTTTGACAATTACAACAACCAAAATTTATTTTATCCAACAATCAGAATCCAAAATTAAAAACAGCAATTCATAATCATTATAATTAAAAAATAAAAAAATTTGAACTACCAAAGAACTCAAGAAAGAGGGAGAGTAACATAATCAAACTGTGTAATTTTCTACAACGGCAGAAAGAGACGGCCAAGAGTCCACGGCTATAGAGAGAGGGATCAAACTTCAAAGACAGAGACGGGCGAAGACGATGAGGACAGAGACGATTACAGGGCGGCCGACGACGACAGAAGTGGCTTTGACGACATGACGAGGATAGAGACGGCAACCTCCAAGCAGAATTGGCGATGCGAGGAGAAGGGATATTGGAGAAGAGGGGGAGGCCGACGACGACGAGGACTTTTAACTATTATAATTTCTAAAAATATAAACAAATTATAATTTTTATATTCACAAACATTAAAGTCTTTGTAATTTATAAATATCTAATAAACATAATTATAAACCAAATTTTCATCCAAAACATAATTATAAATATTGTCTCTAAAACAAAATAAACATAATCCAAAACACTCAATTTTCATCTTCATTCTCTTGTAAGTTGGGTTGGGGGAGTTGGGTTTTGGCAAAAAAATTATAAAAATACCCCTTGCCAAAAAAATGCTAAGTCCGGCGGGAAAGCTCGCCCCACCCCGCCAAAGCCCGTAGTTTAAGCGGTGCGGGTTAGACGAGCTTTTGTTATTTGGCGGTCTCAATTTCCCAGCCCAACCCGCCTTTTTTGATGGGTTATGCGGGCCGACCTGACAGGTTTAGGCCTGTTTGTCACCCCTACTTGTGGAGTCACTGCTTCTTTTTTATACTTTTGTCATCTGTATGATCCTTCTGCAACTTCTCCAAGGTTGGTTCCTTTGTTTTCTTTTTGTTTTTCTATCATTTGCATTCCGTCTTCCGTTTGATCCTTCTGCAACTTCTCCAAGGTTGGTTCCTTTGTTTTCTTTTTGTTTTACTATCATTTGCATCAGACGTTTGCATTTCTTCTTGCTTGCTTTTTGAAATGATTCGTTTCTTGCATGCCTTATTGGTTTTGTATTTTTTCTTGTTGATAGCTGATAGGGATAGTGCTTTTTCCTATTTTGTTAGTTGAATGTACCTTTTTTTTTCTTGAAAGATTATTTCTTGTATATAATTTTTTTTTCATGGTATCCCCCAACGCGACAGGTCAAGGACTAATCCGTCACGGATCTGAGCTCCATTTAAGGGTCTGTCGCTGGCCAATGGGTTGCTGCATGCACAAGGCGTTATTCGAACACCCGACACTTGTTTAAACGGACAAGTGAGCTGACCACTCGACCAACCCAAGTTGATTATTTCTTGCATATAGTTGTTTTGATGACTTATAGCTTCTAGGGCATTTTTGAGGAAATGGCTGGGCTTTCAAGCGATTGGTGCAATTGAGAACGAGTTGAGGGATTGCTATAATACAATTTTCGGGCTTTGGGTCCTCAAAATCGTTTTCTTTCAACTCAAGTTTTAGGTCATTTTCATAGTTGACGGAATCAGATCAATAGCGTTATTCATTATTGTTGATACATTTTCCATTGTAATGTACGTTTTCTTTCAACTCAAAATCATTTTCTTTCAACCCGACCCATGAACACTCTTAGGTGTGATCTCATCATCCACGTGTCTTTTTCGCTAATTTTAACATGCAATTACAAGTTTACAACATACTATGAGAGATAAACACCACAAAATCCTATATAATTTGGTTCCCTGCCGTTATCTTTTTCTACTTAGTGATTGAGTCTTTGTTTTCTATTTTGGTAATTTGGTTCCTAAACATATGGTTAATGTTGCTAGCGTGCATTGCAATTTACGATCAAATAGTAGAATCTGTTTGAGTGTCGTTAAATTATTAAAAAATATCTTTTTTATTTTTTAGTATATGCTTATTTAGGTATTATTAAGTTGATAAAAAATATATATTTTTATTTTTTAATGTATTTAGTAAATTTTAATAATAAAAGTAAAAATATTATAAAAATTTTTTTTGTAAAGCTATAATTTATATATTTTAAAAAACAATTTTAAAAAATATTTTTTACATAATAAATAAAAAAATATTTTTATATTATTATAATTGATAAATAAAAAAAATTTTGTATAAGACATCTAAACATAAAATTATTTTTATTTTTCTATAAATTTTTTTTAAAAAGAACTCAATTTTTTTTTAAAAAAACTTACTCAAACAAGCTCTATATTTAACAAATTTTAAATAATAAAAATAAAAATACTACAAAAATTAAAAAGTTTTTTAAAAGATATAATTTA
>NC_029776.3:12943059-12944978 GCF_000817695.3 Arachis duranensis
GCTATACATGATTCTCTTCTCTTGAATAAGATAAAATTGAGAAATTCGGGTTAAAGCCCTTAAGGTAAATTGTCAGTCTACAGTCTACACCATCTCCCCTGTTTGATAAGCTATGTTTCGGTTCACTGAAATTTTGCCTGAAAATGCCTTGTACTTATCGATGCTACTTTTTGTGTATTTATTATTTAGGAGCGAAAGACAATAATTGATGTTACTTGCATCTTAGTGCGTATGTCCCACCACCTCCTCTGGAATAGCAAGAAATTGAGTTTTTAATTTTTCTAATTTTGCTACGGTTGATTATAGTAATTGCATTTTCTTTTGTTTTTCTAAGGTCCTGTTGACAGAGCATGCAGATGACACTTGTTATCAATCACTTATGGCTGCTATCCTAACCCTGCTAGTGTGCTTTTAGCCATTTACAGAAAGCACTCAGAAGAAGTTAAAATAGTTGGACTAGTTATGGTTTTTATTGTTTTTTAGTCGTCAAACTAGTTATGTGACTTAGTATTAAGTTATGGAGGATATACTCAAATAACTTGAAAAAATTTTGCATGGGACATGTTTATCTCTGAACAGTTGAGATTTTTAAATTTTATAAAAATAAAATATATAAATTTTTGCATTACATTAAACAAAAATATTTGCTACAAAATTTGTCAGAACCTATTTGAGTATATACTACAAGTTATTTTAAAAAGAAAAAATTATGTAACATCATTAGTTCTAAAATCTAAACCATAGTGGTTTCTGAGTGTAGCAGCCACAGAAGCTCAAATACTCTGATCCATATTAGATGAATGGTTGAAAAAACAACCTGGAATTGGAGAAGCATAACCTAACATCTCAACAGCACTAGGGAACTTGCTTCAAAGTTCAAACTTGAAGATATGCTACTGCAGAATCAGAATTGGGAAATCAACTAAAAAAAGAGTAGGCATCATAAGATAGCACAAATAAGAGAAATAAACAAATAAATAAATAATAGATCGAAATCGTCTCTTGTTATTTACTTACATGGAAGCGGAGGTTAAGTTATTAATTAATAAGAGTTAGCCAGCAAAATCAATTGACCTTACCCCGAATATTGTAGGTAGGTCCTGCTGTTTCTCCTCTTATAACATCTACTTCATACTTCTAACTTCTCAGTACTAAACTACACGCGTGCTGCTATTTACAAAAATGAAAGAAAAAAAATAATAAAAAAGGGTTTAGCAGTGATTAACTGATAACTAATTAATTCAAGTTCGAATGTAGTGGACGTCCCCTGAGCGTTGATCAACATGCTTAATCCATCTCTTACCATTATTACCCCTGACTGATGATTGTGAATTGACCGAAGTACCCCCGGTGGTGGCGGAGGAGGAGACATGCGCCATGTCAAGCCCCTTCCCCACCGGAAGAAACACCGAACGAACAACACCACGGCTTGAACCATGTCCTCCCAGAAGGTTCCTCCATTTGACGGAAGAGAGAGAAAAACCCGTGTTCTTGCACAAGAGCACAGCACCATTGTTGCTCAGTTTCGCCAGCCTCAGAACTCTCGGGAAATCCTTTCGCCGTGAATCCACGACCAAAAAATCTATCCCGGTCAACTCAGCCATCACCTCCTCCGGTTCACCCACCATGATCTCCAGTAACATCCCCGCCTCTCCCATGCTGGCGGCGTACTCTGATCTGGACCTCTCATCGGGGACTATGCAGACGTGTCTTCCTCCGGTGTGGCGCCTAGCTATGGCTAAACCAACGCTAGTAGCGATGAGGCCTCCCTGCGACCATGTCTCCACGATGACCTGCGCGTTCCACCCTGCAGCCATGGCGGAAACCATTTCCGCCACTCCTGATTGACGGTAAAGCTTGCACTGCTCATAACGAAATTAGAACAAAGTTAGGACGCCAGAATGCGTAAATTGGAGAGA